>NC_057742.1:30093502-30185819 GCF_004010195.1 Chiloscyllium plagiosum | reverse complement strand
TTGTACCTCATTTTTCCTCTGCGTATTTCCTTCTTAGTCATCCTCTGTTGCTCTTTAAAAGCTTCCCAGTCCTCAGTTTTCCCACTTATCTTTTCTATGTTATACTTTTTCTCTTTTAACTTTATATGTTTCTTTACTTCTCTCGTCAGCCACGGCCGCCCATGCCTCTTCCTGGGATCTTTCTTCCTTTTAAGTTGAACTGATCCTGCAACTTCTGCATTATACCCAGAAATATCCGCCATTGTTCCTCCACTGTCATCCCTGCTAAGGTATTGCACCATTGAACTTTGGCCAGCTCCTCCCTCATAGCTCTATAGTTCCCTTTATTCAACAGAAGTACTGTCACTTCCAACTGTACCCTCTCCCTCTCAAATTGCAGATTGAAGCTTAATGTATTATGGTCACTACTTCCCAATGGCTCCTTCACTTCGAGGTCTCTGACCAATTCTGGTTCGTTACACAATACCAGATCCAGAATTGCCTTCTCCCTAGTTGGCTCCAGCACAAGCTGCTCTAAGAATCCATCTCTGAGGGACTCCACAAAGTCTCTTTATTGAGGTCCAAAACCATCCTGATTCTCACAGTCTACCTGCATGTTAAAATCCCCCATAACAACTGTAGTAACATCTTTGCGACAGGCCAATTTCAGCTCCTGATTCAACTTACATCCACCATCCAGGCTACTGTTTGGGGGCCTGTAGATGACTCCCAAGAGGGTCTTTTTACCCTTAGTATTTCGCAGCTCTATCCACACTGACTCTACATCCCCTGACTCTAGGTCCCCCCACGCAAGGGACTGGATATCCTCCCTTGCCAACAAGGCCACCCCACCCCCTCTGCCCGTCAGTCTGTCCTTACGATAGCACGTGTAGCCTTGAATATTCATTTCCCAGGCCCTGTCCACTTGAAGCCATGTCTCAGTTATCCCCACAATATCGTATCTGCCAATTTCCAAAAGAGCTTCTTATTAAGAGACACTCTGCATCCTGCAGGGTGGGGTCTGCTGACAGCCACACCTCTGACTTTTATCTGATTTAGCTGCACCTCCTCCCACTCCTTCACATATCCTTAGACTCGCTTTCCAGCAACTAGACTAAACACCCATCACCAAATTAAATAGTATCCAAGATTTCCACAGAGTAAGGTTTAAGAGCTGAATTGAATAACTGTCTCATTAATAACTGATCACTGTCCTCTTTGTTTGGGTGGTGGTGTGCATTTGGAATGTGTCAGTTTTTATAAGAGGTGAGATCTCTTTGGAATTGAGCTGAGATACTTGATGATGAAAAGTTGGAACTATGTCAGGCCTTCATTTCAAACCTAAGAATTCAACAACTGATGACAGTGAGCCAGCACACTGCACTGAGCTGTTTGACCAGATGCCAAGGACACAGCCAATAAACCAAAATCAAAAGAAATTAAATTTACTGAAGGCTTTCCTTCGCCAAACATTTCAGCGGCAGGTCTTATCAGGGTAGAAATTAGCTGCGGACAATCAGGCACAATGGATGTTATTGTCTCACCTGCTATATTCCTGTCCTGGCATTCAATTCCTCTCTAATTTAACTACTTGCACTCAGAGTCACTGGGTGAGAAGTTGGCTGATACGCTCAGACTAATGCAAAAGATGAAAACCAAGTTTGATCAGCAGTGTGCTGCTTGACAGCTTCTGGGCAAAAGTGATGAAGGGCTTTTGCCCGAAACGTCGATTTTCCTGCTCCTCGGATGCTGCCTGACCTGCTGTGCTTTTCCCGCACCAATCTGACCTAAACACTGCTTGACAGCTTATTACAAGGATATTATTCTGAATGTAGTCAAGGCCAACACACTTTAGATTCCTGATGCTCCTGATTGCTACAGGAAGGCGTTAGTCTTCAAATTCTAACCCTCTCCAAAAAAAAGGCTGAAACTCATCAATCAATGGTGGAAAACTAGCCTGAGGCATAACCACAATGCAGAAAAAACACAAATCATTTTTCATGACCACTGGATATACCCAAAGTACTTTACAGCCAGTGAAGTCCTTTTGAATAGTGGCCCTTTTTGTTTTGTAGGAAACACAGTATCCAATTTGCAGACAGCAAGATTCCCCCAGACAGCAATGGGACAATGAGCAAGTTTGTGGCATTAATCAAGGAATAACTATTTAGGCAGGACACTCCCTGTTCTTCTTCAAGATTATGCCATGTGATCTTTCACATACATCCAAACTGCCGATGGGGTCTAGGTTTATTGTCCCTGAAAAAAATATGTTCTTTCAGGAGTGGGTCCGAAGACCCAGATTCAAACCTGCTCCAGAAGTGTGTCATAACATGACTCAGCAGACTGATTAAAAATCATCTCGCATCTTCGTGTGTCAAAGCATGTCAGTATACCACAAGACATGCTTTGGAAGAACCAAGACTTGCACAAGTGATCTAAATTAACAATCCTATGGGTCAGAGATGAGGAGCTTAAAAAGAAGTCACAGATGGTATGATCTGAAGGAGATCACTAGTTAACAGGCGAAAACCTGTTCCCCTAAAAGTCAATACTATGCTGGACCAGTCTGATCAATGTTTACCACTATGTTACAATTGACATTTTTAAAGTTGCTTTTCCTAAACTTCCCTATTTCACTCCCTAATGGTCAAATGCTTTGGACTATTTTTCTATGTTAAAGATGAGATTAGATTAGATTAGATTAATTACAGTGTGGAAACAGGCCCTTCGGCCCAACAAGTCCACACCGACCCGCTGAAGCGTAACCCACCCAGATCCATTCGCCTATATTTACCCCTTCACCTAACACTACGGGTAATTTAGCATGGCCAATTCACCTAACCTGCACATCTTTGGATTGTGGGAGGAAACCGGAGCACCCGGAGGAAACCCACGCAGACACAGGGAGAATGTGCAAACTCCACACAGAGAGTCGCCTGAGGCAGGAATTGAACCCAGGTCTCAGGCGCTGTGAAACAGCAGTGCTAACCACTGCGCCACCGTGCCGCCCACAAAGGTGCATTGCAAGTTCAGTGGATAGGTTTCTAACAGACGATCTAAAGAATGGAGTCTGCATTATCACCAGGGATAGTCAACATAGCTTTGTGCACGGGAAATCCTGTCTCACTAACTCACTTAAAAAGTATCTCACTACAAAAACTCACTTGATTGAGTTTTTTGAAGAAGTGACAAAGAAAATTGATGAAGGCAGAATGGTAGACATTGTCTATATGGATGTCAGCAAAGTGTTTGACAAGGATCCGTATGGTAGACTGGTTAGTAAGGTCAGATCACATGGGATCTGGGGGAGCTAGCCAATCGGATATAAAACTGGCTTAAAGGTAGGAGACATGGGGGTGGTGGGAGACAGTTGTGTTTTTGGACTGGAGGCTGTGACCAGTGGTGTGCCACACGGATCAGTCCTGGTCCACTGCTTTCCGTCATTTATATAAATGATTTGGATGTGGATAAATGATGTATGATCCTGGCAACATCTTTGTAAACTTCTTCTGCACTGTCTCAAGTATAACAACATCCTTCCTAGAGAGGGGTGATCAGAATTAGTGGGCGGCACGGTGGCACAGTGGTTAGCACTGTTGCTTCACAGCGCCAGAGACCCGGGTTAATTGTACATAGTATTTTAAAAGTGGCCTCACCAATGTCCTGTACAGTCACAACACACATTAAATCACCTATACTCAATGTTCTGATAAATGAAGGCAAGCATGTCAAACACTTTCTTCACCATCTTGTCTACATGAGACTTTCGAGGAACTATGCACCTGCACCCCTAGGTGTCTTTGTTTGGCCAGACTCCTCAGGGCTCTGCCATTAAGTATATAAGTCCTGGTCTGGTTTGCCTTACTAAAATGCAATGCCTCACATTTATCTAAATTAAACTCCATCTGCCACTCCTTGGCCCTTTGGCCCAATTGATCAAAGTCCCATTGCATTCCGAGATAATTATTTTCCACTACATTACCTAGTTTGGTGTCACCTGCAAATATCTTCCTTCTCTGCCAGGATGTCATTTCCCTTCAAATCCATCCATGATCACCTGAGGAAAAAGTACATTGCAATTTAACAGAAAATTAGGGCAAGATTAGGAAATCATACCATCAACAAGGGATCCAAATCCACTTAAATTTGTTCACAACACTCTATTTCTAGTAACATATGGAAGGATTTATTTTCTCCTTCAGTTTTCACCTCCAGGCAGACAGCTGACATCTTCCCAGGCTATTATCATTTGCTGTTGTTTAAGGAACAACATGGTTTAAAAGTACTGCGAGCATAGAAACATATCCCTTTGTCTAACTAATCAAAACCGAAGTTTATGGACATCCATCTTCCGTTATGTCATTGCATCAACATGTCCTTTCATTCCTTTCTCTCCTTAATCACTAACTGAATTTCATCCTAACTGGAGCTATTGTTTATTTCTGAACTATTCCTTATGACAGCACATTTCAACCTCTTGTCGCTCTCTGGGCAAATGGCTGAGGAAATAATTCTTTGAAAGATAGTGTGGCTTTGTCACAATCTTACTTCACAGCAACGTAAGTCCCAGCCAGTGTGAACACTCATCAGTGCCTCATTGTGTGTGTATTTCATAAATATCTAAAAGCCTATAGCCACTATTAAAAATCAAAGGCAGAAAGGACATCACTTTGTAACCACTTGCTGCCATTTGTCAAGTAATAAACTGAAAACAGAGTGAAAGATCCTTGATGTAACTGCAATGATTCACATGCTGAGTAACTTCCAGCATTGAACATTACAATTTGAAGTACGCTACCTGCTGACAGGAATGGAGTAACATGAAAGGATCTTTTGCATATCTCATACACCCCCCAGCATACAACTCAGGGGTTAGAAATTAGATCTCATTGTGCTTGATTTCTTGGTGAATGGGATGGCCATGGATTATAACGTCTGAACTCTATAGAAACATTGGACATTTAGTTATCACTTGTTTTATTAAGACAGGGCATGTAGCTAGAGAAACCATAACAGATGTAAACTCAGAGCCTGTCTGGAGAGGGAAAGAGAGAGAGAGAAAGAGATTCGGGAATGTCACACCAGATGAAGTATCAAATAAATTTCAAAGCGACGGATTAAAAAGGGGGAAATGCACTGCAAACTGTACTGTCATCTCCTGGGTGATATCTCAGACAGTGAACATGATGGGAGAATAGTAGGCAGTCAAAAGGAGAAACATGCTTTATGCCTTGCCATTTCAAAAATACATTTGAAAATCCATCCATTAATCACGTCTGTGATGCTGGTAAAGCAAAACCCTGCTCTGTGTGCTGCATTAAAAGGAAATCAGACAAAAAGATTTCAACTAACCTGCAAAGCTAAGAATCCCAAAATTGACTGTCAATAATCAATATTCTGCAACTGATACTTCACAAACTGCCCAGAGAGACTGAACCATATATCTTTAAACATGTAGCAATTTTTGGACTCACCTCTCATGTCTAATCTGTGATTATGTGTGTTGTATATTTATTTTTTCTGATCTTTAGATGCGGGACCACACCAGGGTGAGTCTCCAAACCGCACCAGGCCAAGTCTCAGGACCACACCGGGCCTAGACTTCAGTCCACACTGCGCTGAGACTCCAGACCATACCAGACCACGTTTCTAGACCACACTGGATAGAGTCTCCAGACTACACCAAGCCGAAAGTCCAGACCACACAGGGCTTCAAAACTCAAGGCCACACCTTCAGTCTGCAGAGAGCCTCATCTCTCTGCTCCAGCCTCCAGCCTGGGACTCACCCCCTACCGCTACAGCCTCCAGTCTGGGACTCACCCTCTCCCGCTACAACCTCCAGTCTGGGACTCACCACCTCCCATGACAGCCTCCAGTCTGGGACTCAGCCTCTCCCACTACAGCCTCCAGTCTGGGACTCACTCCCTCACGCTACAGCCTACCCTCTGGGACTCACCCCCTCCCGCTACAGCCTTCAGTCGGGAACTCACCCTCTCCCGCTACAACCTCCAGCCTGGAACGCACCCACTCCCTGCCCCTGCTACAGTCTATAGTGCAGGACGCCCCACCCCATGAAGGAAGGGTATCCCATCTAAATGTATCCTGGCACAGCCATCCAGAGGGTGGGTGAATGAAGAAAGGGGAGCCAGGTCATCCCTCCTCAGCGGAGAGTTTGAAAAGTTGCAGGATCCTGTTTGGAACTGTCATAATTCAGGGTACCTTGCCCAGAATCTGGTCGCAGCTTTCAAAATAGAAGGTTGTGCAATGATAGCAGATTGCAAAATGTCCTGCACAATCTGCTGCTGCTGTATAGACCTGATTTTGTGGATTTCCCAGGTGCCTGCCTTAAATGGGCATGATGCCTGGATGCCTATCTGAAAAATGGCAAGTCTCTGTTTTGTTGTTGCCTGATGCACCTTAGTCAGTGGTCATTAACGGGATCATTGGAGGCTGCCATCAAAACAGTATTTTTTTTAAAGTGTAAACGTATGTGGAGTCTTGATACTAATTCTCCTGTTTATCTTTACCCTCCCTCCTTGACCTGCAGGCTACTGCCAGTGAGACCATGCATCCAAATTGGCCCCTGTCAAACTGCCCAGCTGACTGCATGCAAATATCTCACTGGCAATGTGAATTGGAAGGTCGGTCCTAGGTCTAGATCTGGCATGGGCAGTACGGTGGCTCAGTGGTTAGCACTGCTGCCTCACAGCACTAGGGACCTGGGTTTGATTCCAGCCTCGGATTACTGTCTGTGTGGAGTTTGTAAGTTCGCCCAGTGTCTGTGCGGGTTTGCTCTGGTTTCCTCCCACAGTCCAAAGACGGGCAGGGTAGGTGAAATGGCCATGCTAAATTGCCCATAGTGTTAAGGGATGTGTAGTTTAGGTGTACTAATCAGGGGTAAATGTACACTAATAGGTTCGGGGTTTGGGTCTAGGTGGGATACTCTCCGGAGGGTCGGTGTAGATTTGTTGGGCTAAATGGCCTATTTCCACACTGTAGGGATTCTATAAATCCGTTGAACTTTATGTCAGAGAGTCTGGCATCTTTGTGGCTGCTTTTGTGTTTGAGAATTGCAGTACAACAGAAAGTAAAAGTGGAAAACAAAATGAAGTGATCTAATTTGTACAGAAAAAGGTTCATTTCTCTAACTTTTAAAAAAACTCTTTCACTTTATAGGGGATTGTCTTGAGATTACTGTTGAAAGTGAATTAAATTAAGGATTACCTTTTCCATCAGTCCTCTAGAGCACTTGTTTTGGTTTCAAATCGATTTTCAAAAATAGGAAATGTGAGACACACAAACTAGCAGCTTGACTATTGTTGCATTGGCTACACATAAGGAGTGCCAGATGGATCTGAAGTGACAGTTATGAATTATACGTTCTAATTAGCTTTGAGTCAATCCAGCCAAATCAGTAGGCAGACATTTTTGGGCCAGCTAAGCCTGCTGTGTGACTATAGACACAAGTCTTTGTCTCTTGAAGCCTTGCAAAACTAGCTCCAGGTTATGCTTTGCTTTACTTTCAGGTTAAGTGGATTATAAAGAAAATCGTTTGATACCCAGCTGTGGGTTCAGACGCATGCACTCTGATATCTGAACTGAGCTTGTAATGAGGGGGAAGCCTTAAGGAAAATGTCCTTTATTCATACTTGAACAGATTTGTTACTTCAATATCTTTTCCCGCCTCTCTCTGTGCCAGCTGTGAGGTTGGGCAGCTGACCAAGATCTACATGAAGCTGCTCCATAGCCATCTGTACCCATGAAGGTACCCAGGAGAACCCTGTGGCATCATGCTTGCCTGTGGATGAGCCCTTTGACCTCCCATTCTATTGGGCTCTCACAAGCTACATTCTGGGCAGCACACATTGCCACACTGATCAAAATGTGTAGCGAGATAAATTAAAGTCTGAAATTGTTGAACATAACATTGAGGGCTTTCAAGTGCCTGACTGAAAGATAAAGTGCTCTCCCTTGAACTTATATTGAACTTTATCGGGACAGTGAAGAAACTGAACAGAGAGGCCACTATGAGAGTAAAGTGGAGAATCATACTGAGAGGTGGTCGGAAGCTTGCAGCTATGTATTTTGTATTGAATGTTCCACAAAGTGACTCATGTAGCATTTTCCAGACGGGTGTAAGATGTAGGAGCTTTCAGCCCAAAGGGCACGCTGCACCATTTGCAGGATGTCTCAAAGCACCTTACAGTCCATGAAGGTTTGTGAAATATAGGGACTAAATTGGCCACAGCAAAATCCCACCCACAACATGATGAAGAACAGATAGCCAGAATGTGGCTTGTGATGCATCATAATTGCTGGAGGATTAAATATTGGCCAGAACTTTGAAAATACCTCCCCAGCCCTTATTCGATATAGTGGTGTGGAACTTCTTGCATCCAAGTGTGAGAGAAGATAGGGCCTCAACGTCTGAAAAGTGGCATCTTAGTGCAGCACTATCTGCAGTCCCCAAGTCTTAAGTTTTTTTATGCTGTAGTCCTGGTGGGAGACTCGAGCCAAAAACAATCTGCTTTAGAGGTGAGATTTCTAACAACCAAGCTATTGTCAATCCTTCAGAGATGCTGTTGATCCACATTGAGTATATATATATTTTTTGATCCACTTCTTGTGTCTTCCTAGCTGCCTTACAAAGACATGGTAGTAACTGTTCCATGCGTTATCTTGACCTTGAATAGGCCCCAAACTGAGCTAACTTAAGTCAATTTGTCAATGGCAATGATTTTGTCCAGACCAGTAATCTTTTAATGCAAGTTTGCCGGAACAATTTATTTTCCTGTGGACTTCTGTTTACTCTAAACCAACAACAAATAAAAAAGTGAGACAAGTAATGATGAGTGGAATGCAACAGAGCATCTCAGACTTAGGTGAATAACAGAATGTGCAATTTTTCTGCTAAACAAATGAGAATTACAGGCTGAGATGGAAATGACAGGGTTATAAGAAGAAACAGAGAATTAGATTCAAATCTGGTACAGAGATAGAAATAAAGAGAAAGAAAATTTGGATTAATAAAGTCAGAAAGAAGAGACTTCAGAGAAAAGTAAGAAAGAAAAGCTGTATTTAAGAAAAATCTCCAACAGCAATTTGTTACCTGCAGGAATGAACAGGGTCAATTGCTTTTGGAAAAACACCACAGAGGCCAGTGACCATTGATGTAACATCCCAGTTGTTCACTAATGTCCTTTAGGGAAGGAAATTGGCCAACATGTGACTCCAGATTAACCATGAAATAACTCCACAAAGGCCAGTATCCTGTGACCAAATCACCCTTTATTTACACAGAGTCCTTGACAGCTCCCTCAGAGCCAGCTCTGAGTGAGCAAAACCTCTGACACTCTTCTTTATATCTGTCAGCCAGGGTTCCCCGATTGGACCAGATGAATGGCCCCAATCAGGGAACTCATATTCTATGAAGTCCACCTGGTTAACCTCATTACATTCACTATAGTTTCTATACTGCGCTTGAAAGAATGAGTGGCATTGTAGAAACACACATCTTTTCAGTGAAATATTTTTGCACTGTGAGTGTACCTCCCTACTGTTCAGCAGTGAGTGAAATCAGTAATTGATGAGCAAATTGGGCAATTTCATGAAATATAGAAGAGAGTTGAGCATGAATTGTTGTCTTGTTTTGTAAGATCAATGATGGCACTACACAAAGAAGGAAACAATTTCCTGCTGATTCACAATTTCCAGTGTACTGCTACCTCACTACCAGTTACTGGAAAGCTTACACATTGACATTAAATGAGTTGTTAGTCAAGAACAAATTGTGAATCAGCATCCATTTCTTTTTTCTGAAAATGCCATCCACTCCTTAAAATCAAATTTTTGTTTTGCCTCCCAAAGATGTGAATTATCCAAAAATCAAAATTATTCAAAAATCCAAAACCCAAATCTAATCTTTTACTTCACAGGTCTAGACTGTACTGTCATTTCTCAACTGCAGTGATACAGGGTGTATTACACCAGGAACACAATGATCTAGACTGTGCATCCATCCTTTGCTCTACTCAGTCGTTTGGGTGTCTCCACTGAGATCCTTGGCACATAGCTTAAACATGGCACCGTGCCCCTATCAATGGTAGGGAGAAAAAACAATCAGCAGGCCTTCATTTCAGCATTGCGTGCTGTGCAGTCAGTCTTTAATCGAATTATAACACAATAAAATCTGCACAGAACAGGAAGAGGTCACTTCATCCATCAGGCCAGCACTGCCTCTTTGAAAGATCTACTTAATTAGCCCCACATAAATGCACTTTCCCCATTGTCCGATTAATTCTTTCATTCCAAGTAAATATTCAATTCCATTTAAAAATTGGGATTGAATCTACTTCAACCATCCTTTCTCAAGCCACGCTTTTAGGCAGGTCATAATAATGTGCTCGGAAAAAAACAAATTCCTTTCATCTCCCTGAAGCCCTTTCACCAATTGCCTTCTTTATTGCTCTGCCCAGGACTAAAAGAAACTATAGAGAGTTGTGAACACAGCCCAGTCCATCATGCAAGCCAACCTTGCATCTACAATTCTCCCTATCTCGGGAAGTCAGCTAACATAATAATCAAAGACCCCTCCCAACCTGGTTATAATCTCTTCCAACCTCTTCTGTCAGGCAGAAGTTATGAAAGCTTAAACACGTGTCAACAGATTCAAGAACAGCTTCTTCCCCGCTGTTATGAGATTGCTGAATGGACATTTCAAATTTTAAATTTAATGTTGATCTCACTCTTTGTGATCTTCTTTGCATCTTTAACCCTCTTATCCTCGCTCTCTCCTATTACCCTAATGCACTTTGTATGGTATCATCTGCCTGTTCTGCACGCAAAACAAAATTTTTCACTGTACTTAGGTACATGTGACAATAATAAATCAAATCAAATAGTTTTGAAACTATAATTTTGCCAGTAAAGTTATTTTTGAAGCACACTTTAACTTAGAAAACATTAAAAAAAACTGCAAACCAATTTTTGGCTTTGGATTCTTGTGATAAAAGCCAAGGTTTCAATAGCCCATTAAGAATAATTTCACATCTCAGTTAAGATGGAAATAATAGTGGTTGCAACTATAAAACTTTTCCTCATTCCAAAAACAATATTTGTGGTGCATCTATACCACTTGAAGTGGATTATTTAGAACTTTTCTCCCATGGTGACAATTAATCATTACCATAAAGTGCAGCAAATTGGTTAAACTTTATCACCATGATTAAAACTCAGCTCTTACATTTTTCTTTATTTAATCTATTCGAACGCTTTTCTCATGTTAGCACAATTGAACTGTAAATGAGATTTTAAACAGCCATATGGAGCCATAGATAAGAGAATAAAGGATGCCAACTTCTATCCCTACACTTTACTGTCGACCATGGAACAACTATTATTAATAGACAAAAATATAAAAAAAAGAAACGAAAGAACTGGGGATGTTGGAAATCAGAAACAAAAACTGAAATTGCTGGAAAAGCTCGGCAGGTCTGGCAGCATCTGTAGAGAGAAACTAGTTACCATTTTGTGTCCAGTACCCTTTCTGTAGAACATTGGAAACACATGTTCTAAGGGAGGTTCACTGGACACAAAACATTAACTTTGATTTCTCTCCACAGATGCTGCTAGACCTGCTGAGCTTTTCCAACAATTTCTGTTTTTGTTGCTATTAATAGACTTTGTGCCGAACCTTACCAGAAATCAACAAGTTTTATGGCAGATTTCTGACCATGAGGCCTAGCAGGTTTTTGTGCACTATTTTCCCAAACTCACCTCATTAGCCATGAACTATATCCTTAGGTGCCATCATCATAGGGGAACCTCCCAATCATCATAGGGGACCGTCTCACCACTGCTGAGTGATACTAAGTTCCCTGCAGCCAATGCCTTCTATGTATCCCACTCGTGTACCCAGTTGAGCGTTGGCAATCTGGAGTTGCTTATGCCCGAAACATCGACTCTCTTGCTCCTCAGATGCTGCATGACCTGCTGTCCTTTTCTAGAGCTACACTTTTTGACTTAGTCATGTCCCATCTTATATCCCTGTCTGAGTCACTCTATTCTATCACCAAAGTCTGTTGTAGCACAGCACCTCATCACTCTTCAATGTAGGACTATCACATACAGGTAATCCTTCACATGGCTTTAACCATTCACTTTTATTCACAACAGTGAAAGCTAACTGAGAACAAACAGATAGAGGCTGCACTTAATTCTCAGAATAGTAATGGACTGCATGCCTTTTAAGCAATAATAATTATACATTCAATGAGTGATCGCTGAGTGCAGCTCTCATCTACTACAACTGGGCATCAATCAGCTCCTGTCTGACCTGTTGAACTTAATGTTGCTATACCCTATCATACAGAAAGTGATTATTTCCTGCTCGATATCTTGTCTTCCTCTTTCGAAAACTCCGGCTGCTCCCCCAGCAGTTCCGAGTCTACTGAAGGTGCTTTTGCCTGATCCGGTTGTGCACAGTGTGCTCGGATTATGCAGCACACCCTGTACTGCATGGCCCCACAGACCTGTCTGACCTCTTCCCCATCAGGTCTATCATTTGCTTCACGAAGACTCTGAACGAAGAATGGGCTACATTGTATTTACATATGGCCTCAGTCAGGGAGGTGTGTAGTGGAATTATGTTTGCCCAGAGTGTCATGGACCAGGCCAGACCCCTCAAAACATTTCAAAGAAGGTAGCCCAGACCCTAACGTTTTTAGTTGTTTTTTGCAGGTGCAAGGTGGATATTGAGGGAGTGAGGCAGCTTGTCAAATCACTCAGTTATAAACTAAACAGAATTTATTTACAGACAACAGAATGAAACACAAACCATAGAGGACAGGACATAGAATAACTTAACCTATCTGAAAACTCAACTACTTAATTACGATTTAATGATGCTGTTCCAATTTCCTGCAACATCCCCATAAATATATCACTTGACAAAAAAGGTAAATTTAAACCCAGGTTCTCACAGTAGAGACATTTGAGAGAGAGAGAAGATCAGCCAGGGATCATTTGCTGAAGCATAGGACCTCTTTTCACTGTAGCTGCTTCTCTCACCCCAGCAGTCTCTAACTGCTAAAACTAAACCAGGCTAGAATAATCACTGAGCTGGGAGAACTGGCCACTCCCCTTTCAGTGTACAACTGTTTTCAAAAAACCCTAAAGGCCTCCCCTGATTGTTGACTTAGGCAGACTCTATCAGCCATGTCAGCACCTTTGCCTTTTACAACCCCTTTTGAAAAACATCAAGGACAACATAACCTTGTTAAAGGAACAACATCACCACAAGAGTAGCTGTTCTCTTCCCAATAACCATCATTATAAGGCATTTGGCCCCTCAGATGTAACAGGCACCTAAAAGATTTCAAATATGTAAACATCAGCACAGTTCCTAGATTATCTGGCACAGACCTCTCAGGTGTGGTGCCAAAGTTGCAGGTGACTATATTAGTTCTGAAGGTGGTCTCTGGACTAAAACGTTAACTCTTTCCTCTCTCCACAGATGCTGCCACACCTACTGAGTTTCTCTAGCAATGTCTGTTTTTGTTATCACAGATGACTTAAACATTAATGGAATGGATCACTTTTCCATTGATGAATTCAGCTACATGACAATGTGATGCTCTCAACACAATAGTTATACAGTCTATAGAGCCCTGCACCTGGAGGAAGACAGCAATGTTGGCAAAGCTTACTGCTTGGCTGCAGCACTGACCCTGTCACAGGGAAATGAGGTAGAGCAGAAAGATCTGGCACAAATGATATTGTGATCAGCATTGATACATTTGTAGGTCAAGGATTGAGAGATCCTACATTGATCTTCTACAGATCCTCAGAAACCACAAACGTTCAATGCAGCTGTCACCTTGATGGGTACCAGGATAGAATGGTCACAGTCCTTCAGGTCACGGGTCCTAGCTTAACAGTTGACATGGTTCTGTGACAGTGTTCCACATTGGTCGCAGCAAGGCAATACAAAGTTACTGTCAGCCTTTAGGGTATGCAAAGGGGCCAAAGTGCCACAAGTTAAGGCAATGCAGGGGTGATGCTGTGAACTTCACAGAAGGCTCAAAGTGAGTGTGCACTAATAGAGGAAAAAGAGCAGCCCTGAGTTGTAGCCTGGTTCCAATTTATGTAACAGCACTTTGGGTCGACCTTCAGCATACAGACTTCAGCGGTTCAAGAAGGCAGCTCACCCTCACCTTCTCAAGGCCAATTAGAAATGGGCAATAAATGCTGTGATGCCCATGTCCCACAAATGAATAAAACAAAATTAGGCCTCTCACTGGCAAGAATCGCATCTCATCATTCAACACTTGGTTGGGAAATGGAACTTCTTGCCCTCAATATTGAGAAGCTCATGACTGGCTATCTCACCCAATTTTCTCAACTTTCTGACAATGACCCAATATCTTACACAGGCTACCCTCTGTATTACTGCGCCAGAGAAGAAGATAACAGCCACAGTCCTTTTCACTGAGGACTCATGCTGAAATCAACTTCTGCTCACAGATGTCCAGAATCTACCTCAGCACAGACACCTGGTGCCAGTAAAGAAAAGGGGGAAAAAAATGGAAGGAAGGAAGGGCAGTCATTGGTTCTTTGGGTCAGTGTTCATTGTTGAACAGAGGAAAAAAAACCTTAGACTTTCAGAAGATACAAAGCTGTTCACTAGTTGGACACAAATCCAGCCTGTACCAAACCAGCAACATATTTCATGGTACAAACACTGGAATTGCAGGTATGATTGGAGACTTGAATAGTTAGTAATGTTTCACAAAACCTCATACATTCCTACTTGATTCTTCCAACAGTGATTACATTTCAACTGTACTTAATTGCCTATAAAGTTCTTTCTCCACAATCCCTTCACTGTATGGCTAATACAGTGATGTTAAATATAGGGTGTGTGTGCTTAGGGTTGTGGTGACTGTACATTTTGGATCTTTCATTGGCTTTCGAGAGACTCCTAAATCACGAATGCCACAGCATGAAAGTGTCTGTATCTGAAGTGAGCAAACCATAACTCCATTAACTCCTGGCCTGACTAGTCAACTTGTTCTCTACTTATTAAATTGAGATACATATTTCAAGTGATAGTTATGCACATTTGTGTCATATCATTTTAACATTTAACAAGATCTCCAGTTTCTGTGCACATACTGCCAAAACTCAGATTGAATACAGATTAACATTTCATGGTAGGTTTTGGAAGTTCATGGAATTAGTGTAGCCCCCGTTATCATTCCTCAGCAGCAAAAATTCTGTTCTGAACTGGAATCTCCATTGATTATTACCAAATTATATGTCATTCTGTTAGTGATGTATCTCTTAGCACTATAGTTATGAAATGAAAACTGCAAAATATTCAAGTAGTTTAAAAAAAAAGACTTTTCTTTCTCATTTTCTCATCTCCAAGCCTCCTCAATTCAAGATGCTCATTTTTCTTGTTGGTCCTCAGCTCCACGGTAGTCACCGCAGCCTTTGACTGGGGTTGCTATGGGGTTATTTGTCTGTTAAACATCTCTCCCAACTCTCCATCAACTTCATTAAAGGAGTGATTGATAATAGGAGAAAGATCCAAGGTTGCTCATTTTACAATATTAACGTCAAAGTGACACCCAATGACCGTATATTAGTTGATTCAGTTTGCAGAATTCCATGACAGAAATTTCTATCAATAGTCCAAACGAATTTCTCACTGCAGTGTGCAGACATACCAACACCACTGTCTCATAAATCAAGAAATAATGTGCTTAAAATTGGTGCGTCCTGTTTCTTGAGTATGGGAGTCACAAAGTGCAACCTTCCTGAACTGGTTCTGTTGGTGATGGGCAGCAAGTAAATTTGTTGCTTGTAACTCATTGCTATGATTGCTGTGAATGGTTGAGAAGTTATTGAACTGTCATATTTACATAGAGCACTGTTGTGCTGAGATCACATGGTGTAGAGCGCATTCTCTCCCAAGGGCAGATCCTTCTTAAAGAGAATCTTCACTAAATATGGTTATGTTTGGATAAGATAAAGGTTCTAAAAGAGTTAGTATTGAAGCTGCATTGAGCTCCACCAATTGATATTAAAGTCTTTGAGTGCAGATGAAGGAGTTATTGCAAGATCCCAATAAAGATAAATGTGACAATTCTAATAGGCTTTATAATTATGCTTAACTAGTTAATATAACTTGTACCATTGTTATCATGTAATAAATAATCCTGTCCTTAATTAAAGTGTCTCTTCTTGTTAAGACTCAATAGTGGTTGATCATCTACTACTGCTAGTTATATAAACCTTTAGTTGCAGTACAGAAAGGAGGAATACTGGTGGTACACCCCTCTCTAACTACAAAGCACCAGTGACACTCCTATTCAAAAAGGGAGGGAGGTAAAAAGTGGGTATCTATAGGCCAATGAGCCCAACTTGTATTGTTGGTAAATTATTGGAATCAATTATTAACAAAGTAATTTGGAAAATCATATTCTATTCAAGCAAGTTAACATAGCTTTAGGAAAATTTAATCATGCCTGTCTAATTTATTAGAGTTTTCCAAGGAAGTTTCAACCAGAATGGATATAGGGGAACCAGTAGAAGCATTGTATTTGGACTTCCAGAGACAGGTTGGCAAGATATTCACAAAATGTTAAATCATAAGGTGTTGGAGGTAGTATATTGGCATAGATGAATAATTGGCTCATGAGCAGGAAACAGCGAGTGGTGATAAGGAGCTCTTGTTCACATTAGCAACCAATGGAGTTCCTCAGGGATCAGTGCTGGGACTTTTTTAAAAAATTACTCATGTGATGTGGGGATCTCTGGTGACACCAGTATTTATTGCCCTTACTTAATTGTCCAGAAGACAGTTAAGAGTTAACCACATTGTTGTGGTTCTGGAGTCACATGTAGGCCAGACCAGGTAAGGATGGCAGATTTCCTTCCCTAAAGGACAAAGAACAAGATGGGTTTTTCTGACAATCGACAATAGTTTCATGGTCATCAGTAGTTTCTTAATTCCAGACTTTTTTTTTAAAATTGGCTATTCCATCAACTGTCATGGTAGGAATATTAGCCGAGCCTCTGGATTAATAGTTTAGTGATAATTTCACCAGGCCATCACCTCACCTGACTACTACTGTTACAATATATATTAACAACTTGGAGGAAGGATGTGAATGGACTGTAGCCAAATTTGCAGATGACCTAAAAATAGGTAGAAAGGCAAGTTACAAGAGGGCTACAAATATTTACAACGGGACTTCAATAGGTTAAATAATTGGGCACAAAGAACAAGATGGGTTTTTCTGACAATCGACAATAGTTTCATGGTCATCAGTAGTTTCTTAATTCCAGACTTTTTTTTTTTTAAATTGGCTATTCTATCAACTGTCATGGTAGGAATATTAGCCGAGCCTCTGGATTAATAGTTTAGTGATAATTTCACCAGGCCATCACCTCACCTGACTGCAACTGTTACAATATATATTAACGACTTGGAGGAAGGATGCGAATGGACTGTAGCCAAATTTGCAGATGACATAAAATAGGTAGAAAGGCAAGTTGCAAGAGGGCTACAAATATTTACAGCGGGACTTCAATAGGTTAAATAATTGGGCAAAAAAATTGGCAAATGGAGTATAATGCAAAAAACATGAAAATGTGAAGTTGTTCATTTTGGCAGGGAGAACAAAGCAACAGAATATAGTTCAAATGGAGAAACACTTTAGCCACGGCAAGAACCTCATCCAAACAAACTGAATACAGAATCACTTAAACATTGGTCTCTCTCCTAGGTCTGTCAAACAAAGTAACAGGGGATAAGGGCAACAGTACCTCTTGAATACTATGGTGCATCATAGGACTGGTTGCACTGGAGACCATGGCATCCGAAGTTGCTGTGAACATTCAAGATTGTTTTATATCCCTTCTCAACTTCCAGCTTACCCGTATCCTGGTAGTGGTATGACGAGCACTTGCTGATGATGTGACCATGCACCTCTTGCATACCACTGCATTGCCCTTTCCTCACTCTGCTCCTTCTGATTTCAGATATCCATGAACTGTCACCTGCCCACCAAAAGCAGTCACAGAGATGAAGAAAAGAGACTATGAGCACAAGACTAATGAAGAGGTCTCATGACTTAATCTGACCCTCACAGGCATCAGCACTGATACTGACACTGCACCTTTAAGGTTTCGAGCCTAGAGTTGGGATCAGTGCATGATGAGCCATCCTGGCATAAGTAGAGAATTAGTATCGTTCATGTGCCGGCACACTAGATGGCAAGATCGGAGAGGTGTTCAGCTGCAGAGAGCTCAGAGGAGAACCTCGAGGAAGCAGCCTACAAGAGAGCATGAATGGGCTTGCACACATATGCTGGATAGATTGGCTGGCCTCCCAGGCAGTAGAGAAGCACATGGTGGCCTGATTCCACTTTGGCTACGAGTATGGTGGACACTTTCCCCTCTCTCCAGCCTCCTTAGATCCAGAGGCACTGACTTCCCCAATATATATTGCAGACTGTGTGTAGCCAGGTCACCCACTCCTCTAGCCCTCCCTATCCAACCCAGGAACTCATTGTAACATCTTTATTTTAACACACCCTGGAGTGCTTCTAACCATGTCACAATTGCAGAAGGTCTGAGGGGTTACCTTACCTGTAAATGGAGTGCTTGGTCCTTTAAGTAGCATTATGCAGCACCTAGCTTACACCATGCAGACCATCAGGCAGATTCATTCCCTGGACCTTCGTCACACATTCTCGATCAAATCAGCCAGTCAATCAATATGATACAATACAGCATAGAAACAGGCCCTTCGGCCCTCCTGCACCAATCCCTAATCCGTATTTATACCCGCTACTTATTGCCCATGTGTAGCTTTTTTATTAGATTACCCACAGTACGGAAACAGGCCATTTGGACCATCAAGTCCTCACCGACCCCCCGAAGAGTAACCCACCTAGACCCATTCCCCTACCCTATATTTACCCCAGATGAGTGTACCTAACTCTATGGGTAATTTAGCATGGCCAATTCTCCTAACCTGGACATTTTTGTATTGTGGAAGGAAACCAAAGCAATTGGAGGAAACCCACACAGACACAGGGAGAATGTGCAACTCCATACAAACAGTCGCCTGAGGCTGGAATTGAACCTGAGCCCCTGGCACTGTGAAGCAGCAGTGCTAACCATGGAGCCACCGTGCCACCCCATCCATCCCTCTGTTCGCCTCATGTTCATGTGTCTTTTCTTTTTATGTTTAAGGCATACCTTGTTGGACACATGATCTGTGATTCAGGATGTGAGATGTCAAAGGGAAAACACCCACCAAGGACCCAGTTCACAATTAAGAGCCTGGTGTGGCAGCCTTTTTGAAAGAACATGCTCCTGATGGTGTCAGAAATAAGTGGTATTGCATTGTGAAGTGCCGGCTGTGTAACTATGTTACAGAGTCAAACCCAGTCCCCAAAAGTAAAAAGATTTGGTCTAAAAGTCATCAGTTACTTTTTTCAAACTTACACAAATTGATTATTTAAAGATAACTTCATATTTAACCTCTAAAAGAGCAAAGTTATTTACAAAACAATATTACTGCTTCTGAAAAGAAACGTTTCAAAAGTCCTGTTACAATACACTGAGCTGTCCCTCAACAGCTGAGAGTTCTGTCTGCTAGTGCTTTGCA
Source organism: Chiloscyllium plagiosum (assembly GCF_004010195.1). Lineage (NCBI taxonomy): Eukaryota > Metazoa > Chordata > Chondrichthyes > Orectolobiformes > Hemiscylliidae > Chiloscyllium > Chiloscyllium plagiosum. The sequence goes on along the minus strand of NC_057742.1, from coordinate 30,166,150 downwards.
GACTTAGGGAAGGGAGCAGGTTTCTGGGATATCCTATTTTGAGTCACAGTTCTGCAGTTAAAAACATCCTGAAATTTGGTACAAACAGCTGACTTTATACAGAGTGGACAGCTTGTCCAGTCTCTCCTTGTCTATCTAAGTCTTCTTACAGTCTGTACTCACTGAAGTAACCTAGCTGATTTCAACCAGAATGTGACTGGGGAATATGGAGGGAGAGAAGTCAAAGTCTGGTGTGCTACCAACCATTGTAATATCAGAATCAATATTTTAAGAGAAAGACATGCATACTGAGAGTCGGCAAGAAAGACAGAGAAAGTGAGAGACAAACAGTGATACCAAGAGAGAGATAGCAAAAGACAGAAAGAGGGACATAGAACATTACAGTGCCCTCAATGATTCGCTGACCTGTGAAACCAATCTGAAGCCCATCTAACGTACACTATTCCATTCTCGTCCATATGTCTATCCAATGACAATATCAATGCCCTCAAATTTGGCGAGTCTACTACTGCTGCAGGTAGTGCGTTCCACACCCCTACTACTCTCTGAGTAAGGAAACTACCTCTGACATCCATCCTATATCTATCACCCCTCAATTTAAAGCTACATCCCCTCATGCTAGCCATCACCATCAGAGGAAAAAAGCTCTCACTGTCCAAACTATCTAACCCTCTGATTATCTGATAAGTCTCAATTAGGTCACCTCTCAGCCTTCTTCTCTCTAATGAAAACAGCCCTCATGTCCCTCAGCCGTTCCTCGAAGACTTTCCCTCTATACCAGGCAACATCCTGGTAAATCTTCTCTGAATCCATTCCAAAGCTTCCACATCCTTCCTATAATGTGGTGACCAGAACTGTATGCAATACTCCAAGTGCAGCCGCAGCAGAGTTTTGTACAGCTGCAGCATAACCACTTGGTTCCAAAACTCAATCCCTCTACCAATAAAAGCTAACACACCATATGCTTTTTAACAACCCTATCAAACTGGGTGGCAACTTTCAAGGATCTATGTACCTGGACACTGAGATCTGGGACAGAGACTGAGAGAGGCATACACATATACACAAGAGGAAACAAGACAATAAACAAGGAAGTGATGCAAAAATGAGTCAAAAAGTGTGGCGCTGGAAAAGCACAGCAGGTCAGGCAGCATCCGAGGTGCAGGAGAATTTTTGCCTGAAAAGTTGACATGGATAAAAAAAACTTTTCTGACCGACCCTTAACAGACACTGAAAAAGCCGTCTTAGTAAGAGGATTAAATTACAACTGCCAGGATGCGGACAAGAAAGATTTCTTTGCAGCATTAGAAACAACACTAAAAGCCAACCAACTCTCAGAAGAAACCCAACAATCCATCAGACAGGTAGTCGCACCAACATTAAGCAGAAAAAAAGATGGAAACACACTCAATACACAAGAAAGGAAAGCACTGGAAAGACTAAAAAGAGATAAAAACATTGTTATCCTACCTGCAGACAAAGGACGCTTGACAGTCATTCCAAATTGAAGGGACTACATTGAAAAGGCAAATGCCCTACTTACAGATACCAACACTTACCAACAGGTGGCGACAGACCCGACCCCACAACTAGAGAACCGTATCACAGCCCTACTCAAAAAAACTTCAGAAATCTGGGCAAGTAAATCAGACTGACTTCCAAAAAATGAAACCAGACGAATCCAACACACCACGCTTCTACGGATTACCTAAAATTCACAAACCAGGAGCTCCCCTCAGACCCATAGTCTCTCTCCCTGGAACATCAACTTACAGTTTGGCCAAGGAGCTACACAAAAGACTAAAGCACTTAGAAGACGACTCACGCCACTCCATCCACTCCACCCAAGAATTCTTGAAGACTAAAGACACAAAAGGTAGAAGAGGATGAAATAATGGTCTCCTTTGATGTAACAGGAGAAAGTGAGGACTGCAGATGCTGGAGATCAGAGCTGAAAATGTGTTGCTCGAAAAGAGCAGCAGGTCAGGCAGCATCAAAGGAGGGAGGAAGAGAGCTTCTTCAAGGGAGGCATCCGGGAGGAAGAGAACTTCTTCAAGGATGCTGCCTGACCTGCTGCGCTTTTCCAGCAACACATTTTCAGCTCTGCTCTCCTGCATCTGCAGTCCTCACTTTCTCCTAGAAGGATTCCTGAAGAAGGGCTCATGCCCGAAACGTCAATTCTCCTGCTCCTTGGATGCTGCCTGACCTGCTGTGCTTTTCCAGTAACACATTTTCAGCTCCTTTGGTGTAACAGCCCTGTTTACTTCAATCAACATCAACATGGCCAAGAAAACACTGACTACACTATTAGAAGACCCAAAGAGACACACACCAAACAGCACTAACTTTATCAACAAGGAGAATAGCATCAAGTTAGTGGAACTATACCTTACCACCCACTTCACCTTCAACAACAAAACCTACAGACAAACCAATGGAACACCCATGGAATCTCTGATATCAGGGTTCTTAGCAGAGGCAGTAATGCAGAGACTTGAGCAAATAGTTCTGCCAACCATCCAACCCAAACTCTGGGTCCGCTACCTGGATGACACCTTTGTCATCACGAAACGAAACAAGTTAGAGGAAACCTTCAATGCCATCAATAATACCCTTACTGGCATAAAATTCATAAAAAGGAGGGAAACAACAGCTGCCATTCCTAGATGTCACAGTAGAGCAAACAGCTAAAGGAGAATTGCAAACCTGCGTCTAAAGGAAAACAACACATATGGACCAAATATTGAACTACAGAAGCAATCACCCCAGCATCCACAAACAAAGCTGCATCAGAACATTATTTCAATGAGCCAACACACACTGCAACACAGAAGAATTACACAGAGCAGAGGAAAATCACCTATACAGTGTATTCAAAAAGAATGGGTACCCAATGAACACAGTCCACCGATTTCTCAGTGACAAACCCAAACAAGCAGACAAAACACGTCCAGAAACCCTAGCCAATCTCCCCTACATCAAAGATATCTCAGAAAGGACTGCCAGACTACTCAGACCCCTTGGCATCATGGTAGCTCACAAACCCATCAACACACTAAAACAGCAGCTAATGAACTTGAAAGACCCTATACAGACAATGAGCAAAACTAATGTCATTTACAAAATACCGTGCAAGAACTGTAACAAACACTACATTGAACAAACAGGCAGAAAACTAGCCACCAGGATACATGACCCCCTCTCACGAATATCCTTACATACAGATGAGGAAGGACACCTTTTCAACTGGGACAACACATCCATCCTAGGACAAGCCAAACAAAGACATGTGCGAGAATTCCTCGAAGCATGGCATTCCAACCGGAACTCTATCAATCAACACATTGAGTTAGACTCCATCTACCACCCACTGAGAAAAGGAACAGGAAGTGACTCCACCACAGGAAATAACATCACCACAGGAAATGACATCACAAACCCAAAGAAACCCAAACATATAAATAGAAAGCAGGAATTTTTAGCATTGCTTCACATGAGGTCCATCTGAGCTCCAAATCTTCTCAAAACTTGCTGGTGAAACATCCTGAGAGCCATCTTGTGAAATTGTCAGCAAAATTTAATTCAATGAGAAATCATATCTCTTATGTTTTATTTGCCAGGAGTCTGGGTGTGGTCCACTGTCAGATGTGCCACCTTTATCAAGAGATACTGAACCACAGACCTGTCTACCCCCTCAGGTTGATATGAAAGATCCTATTGCACCAATTACAAGAGCAGTTAAGCTCTATTATTTAGATTTCAATCATGATTATCAAAAACAGAAGATCTTGTAAATATCACATTGTCACTTCTGGGAATTTAATCAGCAAGTGTGCTGCCACATTCCTTACAATACCACAGCAGTGACATTTCAAAATCACTTAATTGACTCTAAGGAACTCTGGAGCATTCTGAGGTTATGAAAAGTATTCTATAAATGGTATTCTTCCTTTCACTTCACAGTTTCTCAAAGTTAAAAGTTATTCCATGGTGTCAGTTTAGATAATCACTGTAAAATTATATCCAATCTAATTCAATCCACATTTGATATCCATACACTTCCTCTGACTGATATATAGGCATAGAAAGAAAGAATGATACATGCAGGGATTATAGGGATATGGACTGTGTAGAATTTTAGTTTAGAAAGTCATCATGTGTCAGTAATATCTTGATGAAGCCAAGGGCCTGTTCCTGTGCTGTATTGTTCTTGTTTGTCTTGAGGTACCCTGACCAAGTGTAACGTCTATAGCAATATGTTAGTCAAGGATTAAAAGGAATCTTCTCAATCTTTTACTTTACAGTTTTATAATCTCTTACATTAATTTCGAGTGACTCAGTGTTTAATAGTTAATTATTATGCTAGTGTGTTGACTAAGAATCATTAATTTACTGTTAATGAGCTCTATACGTCTGCAGTGAATCTTGTACTCACTGCACCGATATAACAGCTTCACGATATTCAATACATGTCAATGGTGAAGCAGACAGCAAATGCTGTTTTCTTGATGTAAGTGAAGATGTAGAATTTAGTCAACAACTTTGAACATTGGCATTTAACTACATACCTGCTCCTCACCTGAAGTTACAGGTAAGTAGTAGCAAGTGCTCCTACCCTCATTGTTACTTTGACAGTTAATCTGGTCCAATAATAAAGGTCGTGATAGATATAAACTGAGGTAATGAAACAGTTCATTGCACAGATTTGATCTTGTATTATTTGGTAAAAGGAAGATCTCACTGAGAAAATAGCAGGCTTTATCAAGTTGAGGAAACATTTTAGATATTTCCTTTGTTTCTTCAGAAGTTCTGGAATAAAGGACAAAATGGGCTAAAAAAAACCTATGGTACATTGAACAGTGAGTTTAATTCCAAGCATATTTTGAAAAAAAAACATTTACATCCAAAAATCAGGAAGGATTCCAATTCACTTTTAAGCTAAGACTTGGTGAGACTGTCAGAACGGGAGAAAGGAGGGAAAGGAAACTGAGACTCCACTAATTGTCAAGAACATGCTGGAATCCCCTATTAAGGAAGTTGTAACAGCATACTTAGAAAATTGCAGAATGATTCAGCATTATTTTATGAAAGGGAAATTAGTTTAACAAATGTATTGGAGTTTTTAGAGGATGTAACGGAGTAGAATAGGTAAAGGTGAATGAGAATCCTTGTATATGCACAAGCTGCCACACATTGCATACATAATGAAAGACTCATTGGGCTGAATCTTACAGTTTTTTTTGATTAAATCCAAGTTGCACCCAGTTTTCTGGGTGCAGTTCTGCTGTGAGGCCTAGCAAGGTTCTTCACGATATCTTTACTGATCTCACCTCATTAACTACCCATCCTACCCCTATGGCACCACTCATGCCTGATTCTGCTCCCATCTTGCCTCACACTATTCCCAGAACAACCTGCCTGCTCAGTGGATATACCCGGATTCACCAGCATCCCTGGCACCTAAAATACATTTGAGATAGAAACAGGAGACCACTTGTTATTTTTGAGCATGGTTAGTGTTTGTAACTCCCTGAAGGTTGGGTCATTGAATTTATTCAGTGCTGAAGTGCACATATTTTTGCTAAAGGTTGATGGAGGAAGCACAAATGTGAACCTTGCATTGAGGCTGCAATCAGATCAGTTACAGACATTTTGATTGATGGAGCAGGATTGATGGGCCAAATGGTCTGCTCCAAATTTTTAGTGTTTTATAATTAGGGACCTGAGATAAAAGGCCAGTCCTATGATGAAAGAATGAATTTATTCTGGGCTCTTCTCCTGAGTTATAGCCAAGTGAATACATTCTGGGCTACACTCCTGAGGTTTAGCTGAAGGAGAGGTCATCTAATTGATAAACGCCCAATTTTGAAGAGGTTTCACAAGATACAATCTGAAAGGTTGTTTTCCCAGGTCAGGGAATCTAGAAAATGAGCATGATGTCAACAGAAAGTGTTGATCTTTTAGGAATTAGATGAAGAGAAATTTCTTTTTAAAAATATTTTCTAATGAATGTATTCAGAGATATAATTGTATCCCTCAGGAGCAGGTGGGGCTTGAACATAGGTTTTCTTCACTTTAGAAGCCTGTGAATTTTTGTAATTGTCTACCATATAGCATTGTGAATGCTTCATCGTTGATGGCATCTATAGCTTTTTGATCTCTTAAGGAATCAAGGATATGAAAATGGACAAGAAAGTCAAGTTGAGTTAGAATAACAACCATGATTTCATTGTTAAAAATCACACAGCACCAGGTTATAGTCCAACAGGTTTAATTGGAAACACACTAGCTTTCGGAGCGCCGCTCCTTCATCACGTGGTTGTCCCGATAGGATCACAACCACCTGATGAAGGAGCATCGCTCCGAAAGCTAGTGTGTTTCCAATTAAACCTGTTGGACTATAACGTGATGTTGTGAGATTTTTAACTTTGTACACCCCAGTCCAACACCGGCATCTCCAAACCATGATTTCATTGAACGGCAGAAAGGGCTCAAGGGGTTGAATTGTCTACGTCTGCTCCTATTTCTTTAGACAGGGAACAGCTCTGTGTTATGTACCTCTGTGCTATGTACCTCTGTGTTTATTTGGAACTGGAATAACAGACTCCAAATCACTTTTCCTTTGGACATTTAGAGCAAGAAGAAAAAGAATATTGTCAGAATTCATTTTTATTTTGAGTTCAATTTAAACCCAGCCCAAAATGGTTAACTATTGATTTCTCCACTGCGGCAGTGTTCTCTATTGATATTGTCCTGTGTCTTTATCACAACTGAGCAGGAGGGATTCTCATACTCAAATGTGATCCACTCACCTCATTAATGTATGATCAACATCAATTTTATGCCTATATTTGGGCCAAAAATAAGTTTACAAATTGTGTTCAATAAATTATATCCAATGTTACAATCCAGACCCCAGGTGAGGTTCCCCACCATAGTAAGGTTCCAGACAGATCCCCAAATTGTGTAGTCCCGATAAGGTGGGATCAACTAACTCTCTTCCCCTATTCACCCAGCCCCTCAGTTATTCACAAGGTCAGTTTGGGCCGTGATGGCTTTGTTCCAGATCAAATAAGTTAATGCTTTACAAGGATCCAATTTAATTAGGCTTTCTTGAATTAACAAAGACTGAGTTTATGAGCTGTTATGATTGGACCCCAGGTGAGGTCCCTCAATTCATTACAGTTCCAAACATGATACTTCCAAACTGTCCCGAGTGAGGAGGGAACAACTGCCTCCCCTTCTATATTCTCCTGTCTCCTCAGCTGATGTTTGAAGATAAGATTCATCTATCTGTTGTTATTTTTGTTGTCACCAAAGGTCACAGGTATGATCTGTTTGACGTTTTTGGACCTTTTAGGTGATCCATGCCATCAGTCCCATACCTGCAGCTGATGTCTCTGTAACAATCCACTTTTATAAAACAAATTTTAGAATTAAAGGATAAAAAATGCCCACAGTACTTTGTGGTTCTGTCCCGAGGTCATGACATGTTACTAAATACAAACTATTTAATGACATAACAACTCACTGGCAGATTGGAAAAATTGAGTCCATGGAAGATAAAAATTAAAAGGTATTCAATCTCAATGGGTCTTTCAAAAAGGATAGATAATGTGACATTAATAGGTGAACAGTTGGTTTTGAGTTTCGTGACTTTTGCAGTTCGCTGAAATCCTTTTGTCCTGTTTCCCTTTGATGACTGAGGACTGGCTCTACTGAGTTAAAGTCTTTTTGTTATCCTGTTAACTTTTGATTGACTTAAAGCTCAGTGGCATCTCACACTCAGAGTGAGAGACTCCTTTTACCTGAAATGCTACTGGGTGGCTCTTCAATTATGATCTTCACAGCACTTTCTTCAACAAGCACACACACACACACATACCAGGGTTGCAATCTGCTTTTAACCTTTTCTTTGTTTATTCTTAGAAATGTACAAAACCAAAAAAAAAGTCTGGAAGAGGTGGTTTTCTGCTGAGAGGGGGAAGACAGTCAGCCAACTCATTGTTTGGTCCTATTACATCTCTCTCAATGTTTGAAATTTCCCTGACACTTCCGAGGTATTCCCTGGATTCCACACTTGTCTTTGCCAGACAGCACTGAATTTATATCTATAGCCATTTTCTTTGTCTGTAGCAGTCCTCCTAAAAAAAAGACAATTTGGAACTAAAAGTTAAAACATCCATTGTACTTCAGGGTTCTGATCTGTTGTCATGACAGCAGTAGGTTAGTAGAATATGGGTAATGGTGTAAATAAATCAGATAGGTTAAACGAGAAACGTCTTCCTTCTGAACATTATATTGACAGTTTGCTAATTGTAATATCCCTTAGAAGCTAGTCAAATATGAAGATTTTATAGATTTCTGATATTAATGTTTTTAGCACGAAGTGAATTTTATTTTCTCGAGTCAAAACCGCATCACATTGCTGTTTCGAAGCATATGTAAATTTAACATATTGGCTATTTGAAAAAATGTCCTATGTGGTTTTGATTTTTAATAGCTTCATGAAGGCAAAGAATAGGAAAACATCTCTTTAAAGCTGGGATGTAAAGTAGCATTAATGAAAGTGACCATGTCTAACAAAGGCCCACCAGTTAGCTGCAGCTTGACCCTGTTGAATGGAAGGTCAGTTGACTGTCGGAGCAGCACAGCCATACACATTCAGAGCACTGCTTAACATTAACAACAAGGAGCCCACACTGTTCCTTTCTCGAAGGGGAGGATTTCCATTCATTTACATACTAATGAGGCCGAATTCCAATATGTGCATTATCTCTGTTCAAATTTTAAAAGTCTCTTGCAATTTTTAATGAATGCATTATCTCTTGACAGTTCCTACCGCAGGATTAAAATTCTTTCTCGTATTGGTCCTGGAGCTGCCTGAATGAGAGTGGTTTGAACAACAAAAGGTGGCCACAATTCAACAATCCTCTGCCTCAATACATACTGTACCTGTCATGGGACAGAGCAAAACTGCACCAACCTCAAAGCTGAGTGGATTAAATAGAGATAGTGAAGCAGAAATGTAACATAAGGCAGAAGCAATTTTAATTTAAAAAATGGTTGTTGCTTTGAATGGATATTACCTGAGCTTCCTTGAGCTTTTAGAATTTACTTCTCATCAATTAGGCGTATTTTGAAGTTTGCATCCAGACTGCATGTATTTGGTACATCAGACTCCATGCACTATATCATTTCTGTGCTATGACAGTACACAATTGCTCACTCACTCACACTGTTACATACATATACACGCATGCTAAAAGAGGCAAAAAGAAAAATGCTTACTATCATATGAGCAACAATGTATGGGAAAAGAATCCCTTGGATTATCCACTCGGTCGCACATGGAAAATATAACGGTTATGTGAATTCTTGAAATATACCAACTGTTGTAATGTAGGAAATATAGCAGCTAATTTTCAAACAGCAAGACTCCACAGACAGCAATGTTTAACCTATCATAGTAATGTTGATTGAAAGATAAATATTGGTCAAAATAACAAGGGGGCCTTCCTGTTGTTCTTTGAAATAACACTGTAGGATTTCTCATGTCTATGTCAAATGGCATGGGGGCTTTGCGTTAACATCTCATTTAAAAAATGGCTGTTCCAACAGTGCTGCATTCTGTCAGCCCTACACTGAAGTCCCTACACTGAAGTCCCAGCCTAAATGATCTGCTCAATTCTCTAAAGTGGGCCTTGAACTCGTGACCTCCTGATTCATGAGGCTTAAAATGATACTACAGAGCCAAAACTAAGATCTTTCATCCTTACCAAATCTGGCCTACATGTGATTTCAGTCCAACATTAGTGTGATTGCTTCCTAACTGCAATCAAGCTACTACAGTGATTGATTTCAATTGTTCAGTACCGGGGTCTTCTAGCCCAAAGCCCTCTCCAAGATTATGTGTTGCAGACTGACACATTTGTGGGTCCAGAACTTTGTGCTGAGGGGCTGTCACAAAGATTAAATACAGTTGGACCACAAGCCCACCATGAGGGACTGGGAACCAAGTAAAATCCAGCTATATGTAAATATAAAATTCAAGTGTCTACATATAAATATAACCTGCAAAAGCAACATAATGAAACATCTCATGTACTGAATTTAAAGACCCTGATCCATATTGCCACTTCATGCAATGCCAAATTTGAACAGCTATGTGAAGAATTTTAAGAATTGAGATTTTGTTTTAAAAAACACTGTGCAAACTTGCTATAGCAGTTGTCAGTGCCATAGCACCACACTGGGGAAATAATTTCTTGATTGTGAAGCTTTGAGATGTTCTGAGGATCAAATGTCACAGAAATTCAGAGCCTGTCTTTTGTATATATAGATAACTATGACCATAATTAAACACTGCTGATTATCAGGCAGTCATGCATAGTCACAAATCTCTTCCTACATTTCTGGAGCCTACGCCAGGATGAGATTAATTGTGTTTGGTGTCAAAAAAGGTCAGCTGCCTATAATTATGGCCTAATCCTGAAATGCTGTACCAGGTGTAGCAGCAGATTGGCAATGGTGAAGATATTTTTAAAAAGGAAAATTTTAAAAGAACCAATTATTCAGAATAGCCTAATTAGGCCCTATTTAAGATGCTGGTAGCTCAGTGTTTCTGGGATGGGACTCCTGATAATAGAAACCCAAGTTAAGCTGCCACAAATCTTTAATAGAATATTTCTAGCTATACATATGTGTCCACACTCTTAAAACCATTTTTTCTGTAGCACGATTAGCATGTTCCTGTAATAAAACAAATAGCTTGGAAAGAAATTGTAGACGGGCATATATTTAGACAGCTATACTGACTGCATCAAAATTATTTATCAGATTAAGCCGTTCAGCCCTAAAAAAAGCTTTGACTGGGCAACTAATAATGTCAGCTGTTGGTTGGATATCACCCTTCAGCTCAAAAGTATTTTGCCAGCAAAAATGTTGAAAGAGAAGCTAGTAACATCATTGAAGGCAACAGAGCATTCAGGAGCTGAGAGAACAGGGAACAAAGTATATCTTTAATCAAATGAATTTAAGGACTGGGAATAAACAGTGGTCGGACTGAGAATTGGACTGGTCTCCAGGGCAATAAGGGTCTGGAACAAATGTTAGTCTCATCAGCAATATTAACATCTCATGAATTAATTTTTTTACAAAATGCCAAATCAGGTACTTAAAGTGAAATAAAGTGAGGGAACGGAAGTTTAAGTAATGAAAGCCGAAAACAAGGGGCTAGAAAGGTAAGCAAGCCACTCTTTAAATTTGAAATGTAACAAGTTATCAAAAGATCCCTCCAAAATTCAAATCTCACAAGGATGAGCCTTCTCAATCCGTGCATTGTTAGAAAAACATTTACTGTAGTAATCATTAGCATTCAATATGTGCAAAAGGTTTAGTTTGTAAACACTGTTCAAACACAGCAACCTCACACATTCAGTGGCTGCCAATAGTAAGGCAAACATAAAGTGCTCTATCACAAAGCTAATAGTGGAGTCCCACAACTCATGCAGCATAAATATCTACATTTAAATACTGCTTTGTGCCTGAAATTGTTGCAACATTTCAGCATAAATAATGGTGAATGTGTTCACCTCATTGTTGTTTTGACTGCAAGTCTTGGCCCTTTGTTAAACTCTACAGCCTATGGGATCTTCTGAAACATTGTTCTGTTTGCAGAGAAGGAAATATTGATGTCGGCTAGTTACATCATGAGATAGCATGGATGATGAATCCATCTGTATGATATGACAAATATTATCCAAATGTTAAATTAGACAGGCAAACTGTGTGTATGAGGAAGATTGTTACAAAAGTGCTTCATAGTTCATAGTTAAGAGTCATAGAGTCATGCAGCATGGAACAGACCCTTCTACCCAATCAGTCTATGCTGATCATAATCCAAAAGTAAACTGGTCCTACCTGTCAGCGCTTGGCCAATATCCCTCCAAACCTTTCCTTTTCATGTACTTACCTAAATGTCTTTTAAACACTATAATTGTACCCTGATCTACCACTTCCTCTAGACGTTCATTCCACACATGAATCACTCTCTATGTAAAAACGTTGCCCCTCATGTCTTTTATAAATCTTTAAAATGTGCCCCCTAGTCTTGAAATCCCCTACCCTAGGGAAAAGACACCTGCAGTTCACCTTAGCTATACCTTTCATGATTTTATAAACTTCAATAAGCTCACCCCTCAACCTCCTACGCTCCAGTGAAAAAAGCTCCAACCTATCCAGTCTTTCCTTTATAACCCAAACTCCTGGTAACATCCTGGTAAATCTTTTTTGAACCTTTTCCAGCTTAATAATGTCCTTCCTACACAGGTCAACCAGAACTGGAACTCGTACTCCAGAAACGGCCTCATCAATGTCCTGTACAACCTCAACATGGTGTCGCATCTCCTATACTCAGAGTCTGTGCGATGAAGGCAAACAAGCTAAATGTCTTCTTAACTACCTTGTCTACATGTGACATAAACTTCAAAGAATCATATGCCTGAACCTCTAGGTCTGTCTATTGTACAATACTTTTAATTGTATGAGTCTTGACCTTATTTGTTTCAGCATCTTGCATTTATCCAAGTTAAACTCCATCTGCAATTCCTCAGCCCATTGACCCAATTGATTAAAATGTCTTTGTAATCTTCGATAACCTTCTCCATTGTCCACAATACCACCGATTTTGGTGTCATTTGCAAATTTACTAAACATCCCTCCCATATTCTCATCCAAATCATTTATATAAATGGCAAACAAAAGTAGAACCAGCACTGATCCCTGTGGAACACCACTGGTCACAGGTCTCCAGTCTGAAAAACAACCCTTCACCGCCACTCTCTGTCTTCTGCCATTAAGCCAATTTTATGTCCAATTGACAAGCTCATCTTGAATCCCATGTGACCTAGCCTTACTAGTTTGTCTACTATGTGAAACCTTGTCAAAGGCTTTACTAAAGTCCAAATAAACAGTGTCTACTGCTCTACCCTCATCTATCTTCTTGGTTACTTCCTCAAAAAACTCAATCAAGTTTGGTGAGACATGATTTCCCTCACATAAAGCCGTGTTGACCATCCAGAATCATTCTTTGCCTCTCCAAATGCATGTAAATCCTATTTTTCAGAATCATCTTCAACAACTTACCCACCCTGATGTCAGATCTATAGTCCCCAGGTTCCTTCTTGCATCCCTTCTTAAACAAAGCCATTCTCCAGTCATCTGGCACCTCACCCGTGGTTATAGATGATACAGGTATTTTTGCAAGAGACCTTGCAAATTCCTCCATAACATTCCACAACATTTTGATATACACTGGATCCGGGTTCTAGAGATTTATCCGCCTTTATATTTTTCTAAGACCTCCAGCACACCCTCTTTTGTAATGTGAACTGTTTTCAAAACATCAATATTTATTTACCTAAGTTCTCTAGCCTCCATTTCTGATGCAAAATATTAATTTAATATCTCTCCCGTCTCCTGAGGTTCAACACAACGATGATCTCTTTGATGTGTAAGGGACCCAACTCTCTCTCTAGTTACTCTCTTGCCCTTAATGTACTTGTAAAATCTTTTAGGAATAAAGTTTTGAAGGATTGCAGAAAGATGGATTTATTTCAAGTTCTGTGGAAGCACTTGGAGTGAAAGATCACTGAAAGATGACTGTCAATATGGGAGTTTCTTTTCACAAGGGTTTCGAGAAATCACAAGAGTGTAGCTAATTGCTTGCTTTGCTGTAGGCTGTGGGGCTGTTTGAACAATGGCTGTTTGGATGGAGTGCGCTGTGGTATCTGGTCAATAGCTAGAGAACAAGAGCCTGTGGGATGGGCCTGACCATCTGATCTCTCCCATTTCTGAATTGAAAACCCTGTTGAGTTCAGAATGAGTTCTATTTGCTCTTCTGACGGAGTGATTGGAGGAACTTTTCAACATTGTAATACCTGAGAAAGCTGCACTGAAGAATTCCACACACAACGCCCATGTGTGATTAGTGTCTTGGCCACACACCTTTGGAATATGCTACACATTGTCCTATTGGCTTCAAGAATAACTCATTGACCAAAGTGTTTTCAGAAAGCCAATTTATGTGGAAGATAACCTGTTTTAGTTTTGTGAGTGCATTGATTATGTGTGTTAGCAATATGTAGACGAATAAGCATTTACACTTCTCTATTACTGACTGCACATATTAACCAATTAATGCATCTTAAGTGGGATCATACAATCCTTACAGTGCAGAAAGAGACCATTTGGCCCATCAAGTTGGGACCAACCTGCTGAAGAGTATCACTGCACAGGGGTTTTAACCATGGCTAACCCATCTAACTTGCACATCCCTGGAAACTACAGGGAAATTTAGCATGGCTAATCCATCTAACCTGCACACCTTTAGACTGTGGGAGGAAAGTGGAGCACCTGGCAGAAACCCACACAGATATGGGGAGAATGTGCAAATTCCACACAGTCGCCCAAGGGTGGAATCGAACCCAGGTCCCGTGAGTCAGCAGTGCTAAACACTGAGCCACTGTGCCACACTTGAAATGTATCTTTGATTTTTGATAATTGTGTTCATGAAGAAATTTGCATTTAAAATCTGACATCGATAATGTATTAATTGGCCATTATAGGAACCAGGAAAAACATGTTGATTTTATTTTGCGACCCATGGAGTAATGGGACTAGAGAGACCGTGCACTCCTCCAAACTTGGTCAAAATACAATGCCTTTGCAGGAAATCAGGCTCATCTGAGATTGCTGGGATCACATGTAGTGTCTGTTTTAATAATGTAAGAGTGATGGAGAAGAGAACATTACTGCCAAGGCACATGTTTAGTGAAGCTATAATAACTGCATTGTTGACTTCTAGGTTTTGGGTCCTGGAAGGAGGATATGTATCTGTTCTCCAAAGGTGAAAAAGTACAGGTAATTATCTTTGCCTGTAGACCATTGATTTTGTTGTTGTTTTTGTGTGGTATCTTCCTGCAGGCCCACTGGCTATAATGCAAAGGAAGAAGCTGTCTGCTATTTTAATAGATTGCAGGACACAATGAAATGTTGATTTGATTTATATTAGTTTACGTTTTTTAACACAAAGATTTGCTGAATTAAAATTGTTGACTTTAAACCTAAACCTAGAAATTACGATTGATGATTTTAAAGGGTTAAACCCCTCAGCTCACAAAACAGGTGAAATAGATATAACTCCAACTGCAATTTCTGGACAATGAGAGAAATTTCCTTAGAACGCTGCAAGAAAATTTGGTTGAGCTGATGAATTAGTTCCTTATCTCCCATCTCAAGATCCTGCAATATTATTTGGACTGGTTATCTCCAGTGTGCTGGTCAATATTCATCTGGTCATTCGATAATGCACATGGCTTTCAGTGTTTATCTTTCAATCAACAATAAAATTATATTGCCATTTGTTGCAGCTTGCTATGAGCAGAAGAGCTGCCATAGTCTCACTTTGAAATGATTAGTTCACTTCAAATGTACATAATTGATTGTAGAGCACTTTGGAATGTTTGGAAGTCAGGAAAAGTGCAATTTTTAAAAATCCACTTTTGTTAGGTTCTGAGATAAAAGCAGCCAGCGAGGTCATTCCTAAACACCGGGCATGTGTTCTTTCACATGAATGCTCTCTTCTTTCTCTTTCCTATTTCTGTTTCTCTTTTCTGTTCCGGACCAGAAAGAAGTGATAGAGGCGAGAGCATTTGCGATGGAATAATCAGCAGTGTCTCTTCTCAGTGACAACATGCGTCTCAAGGGCTTTGAGGTACGGGCTGGGGGAAGATGAACAATCGTGTTAATGTGAAGCTGCCATATCAGTCTGACATGCTCAGAGGGGAACCAGCTATCCAGAATGAAAATGAATTTGTTTGCACAGCGTGTGAAGAATAGGCTCATTCACACAGGTTACCTGGTTATGATTGAGCTGCTCTTTGCCATCTGTTCGCTGTGGTTTATTTATATTTCCCTTTAGATTATAAATGATAAGTGGACAAAATTCAAGTTACTTCCACTCTGCGCATAGCAATCTTGATAACTGTACACAGATTCCAATGAGCTAACAATGCTCTTTCAACAGCATTTTGCGGATTTAAAAAGTAAAAAGCAAAGTGGTTTCATTGATCACATTACATGATTCTGCTTCCATCCTTTCTGGTCCCTCTTTGGAATTTGCTTTTGAAATTAAACTGTGTCCCTCCACTCTGCCCTTCAGTCCCATAAGCACTTCCATTACTTTCCACCCAGGTTGTGCCCCTGCCCCCATCACTAAACATGGCAGCATTTCAAGATAGTACCTGGACCGATGGATGCAATGTAAGAACGATGCCAACTTCATATTGCCTGTTAATTACATGTGCGCAGCGACCAGCCAGCATTCTTGGCCATCTGACTGGGTGGCCAATGTTCTGAATGGCTAGCAGCAGTTAAAGCTAGGCTACACCTTTTTGTAAGTTAGGCAATTTAAGGGGGAAGTGAATTGTAGCTAGACCATGTGCTCATGGACCTGGTGGAGCTCTTTCTGACCTGGGAAGGCAGAAGAATGGCACCGCATGGGAGAAACTGGGCTCCAGGTTTTTCAGATGTGCACTGGAGACCTCCATGTGGGGGAACTGCAAGTGATGAGACTTACCATGTAATCAGAGGGCCATAATACCCTGCAGACACAGGCTGAGAAGGTAGTGGGTGCAGATTGTTGAGTTCAACAATCAGCATCAAGCAGCAAGAATAGGATTGCAGTGCAGCACTGATACGTGTGATCAAAATCAGTATAAATATCTTCAATTGGCATATTTTACCAACAGTCCCACTAGCTTTAGATGCTGCACTATTTATCACACCCCTGTCACTCACCTTAATCAGAACTCCAATTTATCATTCACATTTCACACTGCACCCTCCGAAACATACCATCATTGCAAGTTAAGGTTAGCGTAGGGGTAGAGGTCAAGTTAGAGTTAGAGTCAGGGTTAGGAGTAAGCTTAGGGATAGGGTTAGGGTTGGGGTAATGTTAGGAGTAGGGTTAGGGTTAGGGATAAGATTAGGGATAGGAGTAGTTTTAGGGGTAAGGTCAGAGGTAGGGTTAGGGTTACGGTTAGGGTTAGGGTTAGGATAGGGTTAGGGTTGGGTTTGTGTGGGGATAGGATTGGCATTAATGTTAGTTCCTGGTGTAGTATTGTGCTGTTACTCTCTGGTTGAGCCTGTCTTATAAGAGATAATTTTGTATGTTACTTCAAGTGCAACTAGTTTTTTTTTAATATGGAAGGAATCTGTTTCATTTCCATTTTTCCATTGAGCTCATCTTCTGCTAATGATTTTCTGTCAGTATCGTTCCTCACACTAGACTAGACTAATACCAGCAAGAACAATTAGTGGCAGGGTACTTGCTAAAGTTGCCCATGCCACATGCTAGCGAGCTGAGGAATAGGGAGAGAGAGGAGTTGAACACATGGCTACAGGTATGGTGCAGGAGGGAGAGTTTTGGTTTTGTGGATAATTGGGGCTCTTTTTGGGGGAGGGGGGACCTCTACAAACAGGATGGTCTTCACCTAAACCAGAGGAGTACAAATACCCTGGGAGGGTAACTTGCTAATGCTCTTTGGGTGGGTTTAAACTAATTCAGCAGAGGGATGGGAACCAAAATTGTTGTTCGAGTATACGTGAGGTTGAGAGTAGTGAAGTTAGAACTAAGATGTCAAGATTGGAAGAATACACTGACAAACAAGAAGTTGGTTTGAAGTGTGTCTACTTCAGCACCAGGTGCATCCAGAATAAAGTGGATGAACTTGCAGCATGGGTTGGTACCTGGGATTTCGATGCTGTGACCATTTCGGAGACATGGGTAGAGCAGGGACAAGAATGGTTATTGCAGGTTCTGGGATTCAAATGTTTCAGTAAGAACACATAAAATGTTAAAAAGGAGGTTGGGGGTGTGGGGTGCGAGGTGTGGCACTGTTAGTGAAGGGGCGCTGTGAGGCAGCAGTGCTAACCACTGTGCCACCGTGCCGCCCATTTCGGAGACATGGGTAGAGCAGGGACAAGAATGGTTATTGCAGGTTCTGGGATTCAGATGTTTCAGTAAGAACACATAAAATGTTAAAAAGGAGGTTGGGGGTGTGGGGTGCGAGGTGTGGCACTGTTAGTGAAGGGCAGTATTACAGTCGCAGAAAGGACGTTTGAGGGCTCGTCTACTGAGGCAGTATGGGCTGAAGTTAGAAACAGGAAAGGAGAGGTTACCCTGTTGGGAGTTTTCTCGAGGCCTCCAAATAGTTCCAGAGATGAGGAGGATAGGATAGCAAAGATGATCCTCGATAGGAGCAAGAGTGACAGGGTAATTGTTTTGGAGGACTTTAACTTTCCAAATATTGACTGGGAATACTATAGTTCAACTACTTTAGATGGATCAGTTTTTGTCCAACGTGTACAGGAGGGTCTCCAGATACAGTATGTAGACAGGCTAACAAGAGGTGAAGCCTCATTAGAATTGGTACCCGGTCAGGTGTTAGATTTGGAGGAAGGTGAGCACTTGGGTGATAGTGACCACAATTCAGTTATGTTTACTTTAGCGATGGAAAGGGATAGGTATATACTGCAGGGCAAAAGTTATAGCTGGGGAAAGCCAATTATGATGCGATTAGGCAAGATTTAGGATATGTAGGATGGGGAGGGAAACTGCAGGGGATGGGCACAACTGAAATGTGGAGCTTATTCAAGGACCACCTACTGGGCGTCCGTGATAGGTATGCACCAGTCAGGCAGAGAGGAAGTTGTCGAACACAGAAGCCATGGTTTACTAAGGAAATTGAATCTCTTGTCAAGAGGAAGAAGAAGGCTTATGTTAGGATGAGATGTGAAGGCTCAGTTAGGGCGCTTGAGAGTTACAAGTTAGCCAGGAAAGACCTAAAGAGAGAGCTAAGGAGGGGACATGAGAAGTCATTAGCAGAGAGGATCAAGGAAAACCCTAAGGCTTTCTACAGGTGTATCAGGAATAAAAGAATGATGAGAATAAGATTAGGGCCAATCAAACACAGTAATAGGAAGTTATACGTGGAGTCAGAGGAGATAGGGGAAGTGCTAAGTGAATACTTTTTGTCAGTATTCACGCTAGAAAAATACAATGTGGTCAAGGAGAATACTGAGATACAGACTACTAGACTAGATGGGATTGAGGGGCATAAGGAAGAGGTGTTAGCAATTCAGGAAAGTAAAAAAAAAAAAATAAGTCCCCTGGGCTGGATGGGATTTATCCTCGTATTCTCTGGGAAGCCAGTGAGGAGATTGTCAAGCTTTTGGCTTTGATCTTAATGTTGTCATTGTCTACAGGAATAGTGCCAGAAGACTGGAGGATAGCAAATGTTGTTCCCTTGTTCAAGAAGGGGAGTAAAGACAACCCTGCAAATTATAGAACAGTAAGCTTTACTTCAGTTGTTGGTGAAGTGTTGGAAAGGTTATAAGAAATAGAATTTATAATCATCTAGAAAGGAATAAGTTGATTAGGGATAGTCAACATGGTTTTGTGAAGGGTAAGTCGTGCCTCACAAACCTTATTGAGTTCTTTGAGAATGTGACCAAACAGGTGAATGAGGGTAAAGCAGTTGATGTGGTGTATATGGATTTCAGTAAGGCGTTTGATAAGGTTCCCCACAATAGGCTATTGCACAAAATATGGAGGCATGGGATTGAGGGTGATTTAGCAGTTTGGATCAGAAATTGGCTAGCTGAAAGAAGAGAGAGGGTGGTGATTGATGAGAAATGTTCATCCTGGAATTCACTTACTTGTGGAGTTCTGCACAGATCTGTTTTGGGTCCACTGTTGTTTGTCATTTATATAAATGACCTGGATGAGGGCATAGAAGGATGGGTTAGTAAATTTGCGGATAACACTAAGGTCGGTAGAGTTGTGGATAGTAATGAAGGATGTTGCAGGTTACAGAAGGACGTTGATAAGCTGCAGAGCTGGGCTGAGTGGCAAATGGAGTTTAATGCAGAAAAGTGTGAGTTGATTCACTTTGGAAGGAATCACAGGAATATAGAGTACTGGGCTAATGGTAAGATTCTTGGTAGTGTAGATGAGCAGAGAGATCTCGGTGTCTAAGTATATAGATCCTTAAAAGTTGTCACCCAGGTTGATAGGATTGTTAAGAACACATACGGTGTGTTAGCTTTTATTGGTGGACGAATTGAGTTTCGGAACCATGAGATCATGCTGCAGCTGTACAAAACATTGGTGCAGCCACATTTGGAGTATTGCGTACAGTTCTGGTCACCGATTTGTAAGAAAGATGTGAAAGTTTTGGAAAGGGTTTAGAGGAGTTTTACTAGGATGTTGCCTGGTATGGAGTAAAGGACTTATGAGGACAGGCTGAGGGACTTGAGGCTGTTACCTTTAGAGACAAGGTTGAGAGGTGACTTAATTGAGGTAAAAACAATGACTGCAGATGCTGGAAACCAGATTCTGGATTAGTGGTGCTGGAAGAGCACAGCAGTTCAGGCAGCATCCAAGGAGCTTCGAAATCGACGTTTCAGGCAAAAGCCCTTTTTGCCCGAAACGTCGATTTCGAAGCTCCTTGAATGCTGCCTGAACTGCTGTGCTCTTCCAGCACCACTAATCCAGAAGCTGACTTAATTGAGACATACAAGATAATCAGAGGGTTAGATAGGTTGGATAGTGAAAGCCTTTTTCCTCAGATGATGATGGCGAGCATGAGGGGACATAGCTTTAAAGTGAGGGGTGATGGATATCGGACAGATGTCAGAGGTAGTTTCTTTACTCAGAGAGTAGTAGGGGGTGTGGAACACACTGCCTGCAACAGTAGTAGACTTACCAATTTTTAGAGTTATATAGATCTACAACATGGAAACAGACCCTTCGGTCTAACTCGTCCGTGCCGACCAGATATCCCAACCCAGTCTAGTCCCACCTGCCAGCACCTGACTCATATCCCTCCAAACCCTTCCTATTCATATACCCATCCAGATGCCTTTTAAATGTTGCAATTGTACCAGCCTCCACAACTTCCTCTAGCAGTTCATTCCATACATGTATCACCCTCTGTGTGAAAAAATTGCCCCGTAGGTCTCTTTTATATCTTTCCCCTTTCACCCTAGACCTATGCCCTCTACCTCTGGATTCCCCAACCAATTGAAAAGACTTTGTCTATTTATCCTATCCATGCCCCTTATAGTTTTATAAACCTCTATAAGTCACTCCTCAGCCTCCGATGCTTCCAGCCTGTTCAGCCTCTCCCTATAGCTCAATTCCTCCACTGGCAACATCCTTGTAAATCTTTTCTGAGCCCTTTCAAGTTTCACAACATCTTTCCAATAGGAAGGAGACCAGAATTGCACGCAATATTCCAACAGTGGTCTAAACAATGTCCTGTACAGCCGCAACATGATCTCACAACTCCTGTACTCAATACTCTGACCAATAAAGGAAAGCAAGAAGAGAGTGATGTTGAAATAACACACTCACTAGCTTTCATACAAATACCAGCACAGATACTGGCACTGCATTCAAATTAGAGGATAATACAGGGGCAGGATCTACACATACTGAGATAGTAGGCATCAGTGTTTAGCAGTTGGGCAGAGAGTTCAATAACATAGGAGCCAGTTTACCAGACAGTGAGAATATGCTGACTAACAGAATTGCTACAGCACTGAAACAGGCCAGTTGTATCTGCATTGCATCACTGAATGAACAATTCCCCTCCAGCCTTCTCCCACTAATACATGCTTCTTTTTCAAGTAATAATCCAAGTCCTTCTTGAATACTTCAACTGAATCTGCCTCCACTATTGGGTCTCAATCACATTCCAGGTCAAAGGTTTAAAATTCATTTGCTTTAAAAGGGGACACAATGACATAATTCTGGAACAAAGCTCAGCAATCAATCCTAAAGAAAGCTTGATAGCTTGCTCCTGTTCAGCTCCAACTGGCAGGATTTCAGCAGGAAGGCTGAAGTGAAGTGACATTGTGTGGCACAGAGGATTCAGAAGATTACCTTGACCATGCTAAATGTACAGAGGAAGGCCAGTAAGTAAGCATTGCAGTGTGCCTGGCACATTGGGAAGACGAGGGACCTGTCGTCAATGTCAAGGAGCACAAAGGAATCCAGTAGGTAATTATTGGAAACCATCCATTTCAGCGTACCTTTATCTGTGAATCACAAACATAGACAAGTGCAGTCACATCGGTTACATTCTCTGTCAGATAATGCCAATAGTACTGGGATTATTTTGTGCAAACCATAATTTTAGATTAGATTACTTACAGTGTGGAAACAGGCCCTTCGGCCCAACAAGTCCACACTGACCCGCAACCCACCCAGACCCATTCCCCTACATCTAACACTGCGGGCAATTTAGCATGGCCAATTCACCTAACCTGCACATTTTTGGACTGTGGGAGGAAACCAGAGCACCCGGAGGAAACCCACGCAGACACGGGGAGAATGTGCAAACTCCACACAGTCGGTTGCCTGAGGTGGGAAATGAACCCAGATCTCTGGCGCTGTGAGGCAGCAGTACTAACCACTGTGCTACCCTGCAGCCCACTGATTTCTATGGACTGAATGAAACCAAGAGTTCACACAGAATTACTAAAACAAACGATCAGGAGGTATGTGTGCGTGTTTGTATTTGTTTGTGTGTGTATGTACTTGTGCTCGCATGTGTGTGTCTTTGTCCATGTGTGCAAGTGTGTATGTGTACACACTTGTGTTGGTGTTTGGTTGGCCCTGTACCTCCTACATCAATTTAGAACTTTAACTTTTAGATCCAGTCTATTCTTTTCCATCACTATTTTAAAACAAATAGAATTATGGCACTATGGCAGTCCCAGTCTGTGTTTGGAAAGTTAAAATCCCCGACCATAACTACCCTATTATTCTTACAGATAGCTGAGATCTCCTTACTAGTTTGTTTCTCAATTTCCTTCTGACTATTAGGGGGTCTATAATACAATCCCAATAAGGTGATCATCCCTTTCTTATTTCTCAGTTCCACCCAAATAACTTCCCTGGATGTATTTCCAGGGGTATCCTCCCTCAGCACAGTTGCAATGCCTTCCCTTATCAAAAATGCCACTCCCCCTCCTCTCTTGCCTCCCTTTCTATCGTTCCTGTAGCAGTTGTATCCAGGAACATTAAGCTGCCAGTCCTGCCCATCCCTGAGTCATATTTCTGTAATTGCTATGATATCCCAGTCCCATGTTCCTAACCATGCCCTGAGTTCGTTTACCTTCCTTGTTAGGCCCCTTGCATTGAAGTAAATGCAGTTTAATTTATTAGTCCTACCTTGTCCCTACTTGTCCTGACTGTTTGACTTGCTTCTGTTCTCAACTGTACCAGTCTCAATGAGATTGGCAAATAAGATAGTTTTGTGCTGTAGATTTTCTCAAGGATTTTCATTGGTCTGTGCAAGAACGGACATAACACAGATTTTGGAGAAAATATTACGTTCTCCCTTCTAATTTGCAGCTGCATTCACATTAATCATCACGCATATCATTGATGACTGATTCATGTGCAGTTCTTTGAATTTATTTCTTCACTGCTTCAAAAATGAAGGGACACGGTGAATTATTAATTCTTTATCATTGATGCCTTGTGCCTCTTGCTTGTGGATAAGACTCTACTCTGAGATTGGCATTCGATTTTTGGTGCCCATGAGTGGGTGAAGTGCAGGAAGTGCAGTTGGTGACTGGGTAAAAACTAAGTGTGTTAGTCAGGGGTGGTCCCTCAGCTTGCCAAGTTGCTATCTCTACAATATGCTAACTCAAGAATCAGGAAACAGCACATAACCTTTAAATATAATTCTGTGGACCACCAATGTTGAAGGCTTATTGGGTTCTCCTGACATTATTGTTTGTATTCCTATCAGATATGTTTGGTTTGAAACACTCCAGGAATTCTAATGAGGTCACCATAAATAAAGCAAAGGGCATCTTGGGACCAGAATTTCTATCTATTGTCCTTGAAAATTTGCATTCTGTTCTCTCTTTGCAACCTTCCTTGAGTTCTAAACTATAGCCAATGCTGGAGTGTTAAGTCATTGTTTTAAATGAAGTGAGTGCCACATTGTTACAGAGTGAAGAAAATTGTCATTGTCACAAGAATCAATGAGAAGAAAAATCTTGATAATTTTGGTGGTAATGTGTAAGAAACATTCAATCAGAATTTGACCTGTTTCCACAACCTTACTTAATCTGAATATTCAGCCGAAGTTTTGGCTAATCAGACTGAACATTCCATCCCACAGTACCCAAGCAGTTTGCACAGTCCAGAAATATCCATCCCCAAATGCTTAGAGATGTCAGAATTATTTATCAATTGCGCAGTTGTCTAGACTGAAGAGATAGGAGGATTAAGCCACGGAGTTAAGAAACCCAATAGTGAAACTCATTTAAATTGGAAAAAAACCCTCTCTAATCTCTTCAGGCAAGGACATCAAACAGCCATATTTAAAGTGATTGCTAGCTAATGCCCAGTTAATGTTGACCCACGCAGGAAGACTGCAAAATGACACTGGTAAGCTCTGTAATGTTTCGTTAAAACTTCATCGATGAATATCACTATTACTCTGGGACATTTCTCATATTGAATTTAGAAAATAGCATATTCTAGGGTCTTTTCTGAACTATTTTTGTTTGGCTGATGCAATAACGTAGAATTTAATCAAGAACTATTATTAAACCTATTTTGAAAGTAGTGCAGGGCAATTATCCCAAATCCTTCAACTTCACTGGTGGCAAATTGTCTCAGATGCCTAACACAACAGGATTCAGTAATGCATCTAAGTTTCTTTCACATTCTGTGCACCCTACGAAAAGTGTCACTATATTTGAAATTTAATCATTTCCAGCAAAAATAGTTGATAGAAAGCAGCATTAATATTGTTAGACTAAATCATAATTCTTGTATTGGTTTGTGGACGTTCCCATTCATTGGTGGTTGTCCATCGATTTGAAGGTGATCACAGAGTCGCATGGGTCTTCATGTGACTGAACTGGTTAATTCTTGACCCATAGAGCCATGGATCCATTGGGCAGGATCTGGAAATACAGGACTGGCTTCCTTTTCTTTCTTTTATACTACTATTCTGTGGCATCAATAAGGCATTGTACAAAGTGGGAAGCAGCTTGGTGAACAGGCTAATGCCATTTAGAACCAACTGGTATCAAACTTATTCCAATCATCAATGCTGCAATACCTGAAGGGAACAGTAGAGTGTAATTCTGTCAAGTGAAAGGTGGGTAAATGTACCATGATTAACCTTGACCAGTTTGCAGTAACTCTTTTTAACTCAGGTGCACTGCACAATGAGATAGATAAGGGGCCAAGAGTCAGCAGAAAGTCCAACACAATTTTATTGAACATTTTATCAAAGAAAAACAATATTTATCAGACTCTACTATTGTACTTTAATTAAACCCTATCAATCTCTTCATAGGACTCTTCAGTAAAGAATCTTAAATCTCTTAGTAAAGAGTATCAAATCTACACCAGCTTCCAAGAATTTGCTACACCTTATTGACAGGTCCTTACCATTGTATTTGAACTATTTGCCTGGAAGGACTGGTAGTACCTTTCAATAAACCTGGGACAGGCTGTTCCTCGGTCTTTGAGGGTTGACTGATATATCGAGAGTCAAGATTAGAGTGATGCTGGAAAAGCACAGCAGGTCAGGCAGCATCCGCGGAGTAGGAAAATCGATGCTTTGGGCAAAAGCCCTTCATCTAGAATAATCAGATCTGATGAAGGGCTTTTGCCCGAAACATCAATTTTCCTGCTCCTCGGATGCTGCCTGACCTGCTGTGCTTTTCCAGCATCACTCTAATCTTGAATCTAATCTCCAGCATCTGCAATACCCAGCTCCGCCTGATCTATCGAAATGTCTAGCCATTGATGTGGGCTTCCCTTCTCATCTAGGGATGGACTTGATCTTCAGGTCCATGATTAACCTTGACTATGATTAACCTTTGATCTTCAGATTGCCTTACCATGGTGGTCTTTGTGGAGACGTGATTGAAGAAGGAGCAAAAAGCAGAGAGAGGTGAGGTTCCAGGTTGCTCCTTTTATCCCACTCTTTGCGCCCTTCCAGATGTAAAAAATTTGTCCTTCATATCTTTTTTAAATTTTCCTCCTCTCACATTAAAAATATACCTCCTAGTCTCAAACTCCTCCATCTCAGGTAAAACACAATTACCATTAACCTTATCTATAGACCTCATTATTTTATAAACATCTATAAGGTGGCCTCTCAACCTCTTACGCTCCAGTGGAAAAGAAACAGCCTATCCAGCCGTTCTGTATAACTCAAACATTCTATACCCAGCAACATCCTGGTAAATCTCTTCTGAACCCACTCTAGCTTAATAATATCCTTCCTATAACTTGGCAACCAGAACTGAACATGAAACAATGCACTGAGCGGAGGATGGGGGTTTGCAATGATGCCATTCTGAGATTGTCTACCTGCAGGATTCTTACATGAAAAAATATTTGAATTAGATTGAAGTCTTACTGCTTTCAGTCAAGGAGGAAATGGTGTGGAGGCAAACACAGGTGTGAGCCAAACTAAATCATCTTGCAATGGCAATGAACAAGGGTTGTGCTAATGAACATCAAAAGGGCAAAGGGTGATTTGTTTTTAAAATTCTATGATTTGTAGAAGGCAATAAAATAGTTATATTGTGAAACTGGACTTGAAAATAGAGCATTGTGATTAAAATGAATTTACGGTTGACAAATCCTTATGTGAGAACGGGAATTGCAGTAAAACTTTGGGCCGTAGGGCACAAGAAAGCTATCTTGAGTTATGCAGTGGAGCACGAAACCCGTGACTGTAATTATGGTCCCTTAATCATCTCCAGAATTCCCAAAACCATTTCAGTGAGGGAAAATACAAACGGCTAATCAATCACACAACACTTCCAAGGGATTTCCCAAGGCTTCCCCTCAAGCAATAGAACAGCCAATGTTTTATTAAACAGCATTGTTGCTGCCTTGTAGACCCTAAGTACATCTCTAATGGCACTCTGCAGTAAGACAGCACAGCTATCACAACCTACCATCAAGGACATGGTGATCACTTGCCTGCCAGTCACAACCCAGAGTGGATTATTTGCAGATAACAAGAGTGACCCAAATACCCAAGGTTTGGTTCAAATTTAGATTGAGCTGCAGGTGTAAATAAATGTAAATTTATGGATCTTGATTGACAAACATTGTGCAGAATATTTCTGGGAAGGAAATATTCACAAACTACAATTTGCATGGAAACCTTTGAACATAACATAATCACTTAAATATTGATTAATAGAATAGAACACTCAATTTTCCAATTGTCGTCAATTGCTGTTTGGAAGTTTTAACTGGAATCAGTGTGGCTTTTTTTTCTGAAAAGTGCAATGTATTCTTATAAGATTTAAAAAATATTTGAGTACTATATAATTTGAGATTGTCAAAGGATCATCCATCATTGACCAGATTTAACTGACTAGGACCCAGACTCAAAATTTGCAGGTGACAGGAAACACGGTGAACTCTAAGGCAAATAGTGACAGCTCATAGTCTGGAGGGTGAAATGGTGTACAACGTAGCAGACACAATTTGAGGCAAAGAATTTTGAGCTGATACATTTTGGTCAGAAGAACAAGGGAAAGCAACAATAAAGTAAAGGATATTATTCAAATGGGGAGAGATCTTGTGGGTAGAGTCCCTACTTCTACATCAGGAGAACTGGGTTCAAGTTTCAGCTGCTCCACTGGTCTATAATAACATCTCTGAGCATTTTCGTTCGGAGTATTGCCACTTCTATGGGATGCCAGAGCAGAGGAACCTTGGGATATACTTGGATGGAAATGTTATTTTAAAATGTAATTGGGTTTGAGAGTGTAGTGATTAGAACCAGGTAGATCTTATTGACTACGAGATCCTTGATTGTAGTTGTTAACCTTGGCCAATAAGGGAGCCCTGGCTGACAGATATAAACAGGGCATTCAGAATCTCCTCACCTTCACAGACTGACACTGAGCTGGCTGGCCACAGCAGTGTACTGTGCACATATAAATAAAGGTTGACTAGGTGATGGGATCTCAGTCTCTGTGCAATTATTTCACTGGGCTTTCTAAATAGAGGATTGAGAACAAAAACAATGTTATGGTGGAACTTCTTCAAATTCTGGCTCAACTTCAAGTGTACTGTTCTGGACACCATATATCAGGAAAGATGTTGAAGGCATTGGAGACGGTGCAGAAAAAATGGAAGGGAATGGTTTTGAGGGTGAGAGATTTTAGTTACAAGGCAACT
Organism: Chiloscyllium plagiosum; assembly: GCF_004010195.1. Lineage (NCBI taxonomy): Eukaryota > Metazoa > Chordata > Chondrichthyes > Orectolobiformes > Hemiscylliidae > Chiloscyllium > Chiloscyllium plagiosum. The sequence continues at coordinate 30,137,829 of NC_057742.1, read as the reverse complement.
TTAACAAAGTTGAGGTTGGACTCTTTAGTGTAAGAAGGTTGGCAGGAGATTTGAGAGAGATGTCCAGATCCTTGAGCAGTCCAGATAGGGTTGATAGAAAAAAAATACTGTTCCCTCGGGCAGAAGGGTGAAGAACCAGTGGACACTAACTTAAGATGATTGACGAAACAACCAGAGGTGATATGAGGGAAATCTTTATGACACAACAAGTGGTTATGATCTGGAAATCATTCTCTGAGAGTGTAGGGGAGGCAGATAGAATTGTGGCTTTCAAAATAGAACATAGATAATTATCTGAAGAAAAAAGTTTGCAGTACTAGTGTGAGAAAGTGATCTTATGGCACCAGCTGAGTGAACCTTGCAGAGATCAGTTATGGACTCAATTAGCCAGTGAAAACTCCTATGATGTAACAATTCTATGTTTCTACCTTACCGTATTAAGGACATGCTTGGTCTAATTCATAGACATACAAAGCTCAAAAACTGCTGTTCTTTGATTTTCTTTGTCAACAAATTGTTTTTGCATCTGTTTTCCACCCTTCAGACAGGCAAGAGGCAACAATATGTCAGGAGACCGTGCACCACAGCCTGAAGATATTTCTCCACCATCACCCCGCTGCATTGTGTGGAGTATATTAACCCTATCCTTAAAAGAATGAACTGCAGTTCCCTACAAGGAAGAATAAGTACTGCTGCGTGTAGTGTGAAATGGAAACACATTGACCAGGGGGAGATCACATTTCAATTGAGGTTTGTTCACTTGAGCTAACCTCAATGGGGGAAATAGGTTTGATCTTTGTCTAGGAGGAGAAAGTGAGGACTGCAGATGCTGGAGATCAGAGCTGAAAATGTGTTGCTGGAAAAGCGCAGCAGGTCAGGCAGCATCCAAGGAACAGGAGAATCGACGTTTCGGGCATAAGCCCTGTCTAGCTGTGTCACAGCAACAGGAATTATATTTTGAAATCAAGATTTTGGATTCAATTGCCATTCCAGAGACTTAAAATGCAACGTCTGGGCTCGCATTTAAAGTCTCAGTAATATAGACTGTTGGTGACAGGAGCCCCATCTGTTGACTCTTTAGGGAAGGTCCACTGAATTAAGTATCTCTCAGCTATTTAACTGCAGAGCAGTGAATCCTAGACCCAAGGGGCAGAAGACTTAGAGCAGCCAGCCAATTAGAAATTCCCAGTCCTTTTGAACAATAGTGCCATTGGGAGGCTGTGGCTGCTGCTGGTATTACACTGCCTGATCCAGACCATGGTGAGTGATGACAGGAGGGGAGTTGTGTGGATGGATAATGGAGGGGGAGGACTATCAGCTGCTAGAGCAAGGAGCCAGCTCCCAACGTCTCACACACACACCCTTTTCATGATGCAGTGTTCCTTGATCAGATGCTGAGTGTCTTTGAATGAGTTACCCTTGCTCCCTAAGAGTCCAAAAGGTCATTTGTGAGTTCCATGTGCCCATCACTGGGTTAATATCAGTAGCAATGGGATGAGGCCGTTAATTGGGAATGTGGTGAAATGGGGAGGCTTTCCAGTCATTGTCTTATTGGGATAGAGGTAGGAGAACAGCAAAACCCAACACTAAATTCTGTCCGCTCGCTTGAGAAGGCTGCAATAAACTTGTACCAATCAATGTGTAACGTTGTGGTGATATGTGTTGTCACTTTGGCCTATGCTGGGTTTTGGGATATAATCTGATTCTGGGGATGAGGCCTACACACAAGAGAAAGAGGATATGATCAGGGTTCCTCCTCAAGTATGGGCTAGTAAAATATACCCACGAGTGGCCTGTGATGCTTCCCAACAGTTGAATTGACAGTTGACATACAGTTTCAAAGGCAGACACAACATCAGCTGATCCCCAGAGAAAATCTAACATCTTTCAGGGGAAGTATGCAGAACTGGTAGGGATGTTATCCATCCTAAAAACGTCAAGACTGAGAAAAGACCATTTAATCTATCAGAAGCACCGACATTGCTGGTTACTGCAAATATCAGCTTGGAGGATGCTGTGACTCATGATGGCCTTGGACTGAAAGAATTAATGCAATCCATTGATGGTTGGTGCTCTATGTTTCTGGATCTCTGCTTCAAAATGTGCTCTGGAAACTATCATGCAATTTTAGTCAAAAATTAATAGCAGTTAAGTGTTGAGTTCTCGAGCAGTAAAACTGTCACAATTAACCCATGCTACAAAGATGTGATGACTTGCAGACTCATTATGATGAGCACATAAGTGCTATTTCTCCACTGATTCTGAGCATGCAGATAAACGTACAATCAGCAAGTATACAGATCCATCACAACCTGCAATGAAATGGTCCCAATTGTATGTAGCTTATCTTGAGACTTAGTTCAAGTATACAGGTCACATTTCTGTTTCTGATCTGTCAATCCTCTGTGTACTTCAGTCTCATGCCCATTTTATTTTACTTTGTTAGACTCTCATTTTGAAATGTCACAACTCATTGTCTTCACTTCACTGTGGTGTGATTGTCAACTTGACTGGATGTACTCCTGGAGTTTTGATCACATGACCTTGTCCATACAATGGCCCAGCCCGACCCGTGCCACATTGGTCATTCAACACATAAATTTGCACAGAGCAAGGCCTTTCTGTCACAACTGGAAAACAGACCGAGGCTTCCCAATCCAATTGACTCTGGGTCAAATCGCCTTTCCCTTCCCGTCACTGATGTTTTTATAATTACCAGACAAAGTGTTTGATGATTTATTTTTTGATGGTTCCTCATATGCTATTTTTCCAGACTGCTCCCAGAAATATCCTGGCGATTAATCTTCACTTCCTGGAGACAACAGCTCTATGCTCAGAGGATTGGCAGCCATTTCCTAAGGGATTTTGGTGTGCATTTCGAGGCTCCTGGACTGATTTAAATCTAAACAACTGTCTTCACTTATTAGAGACAGAGGGTCCTTCTGAACCTGATCCAGATAGTTTTGCTTTTCAACAGCTCTTTTACTAAGTATATTCAGATGAGAAGTGCGTACAATTTTATCCTGCAGAATCACACATCCAGTGTCTCTCTATTGTAATATTTCCCATTGCCTTTACCAGAGAAGGGGTGAGGTATATAAAGATCTCTAAAGATTACATGATGAAGGCAAGTTGCACACACCAGGCTTGCAGTCCTTTGAATGATAAAGATTAAAGTGTGATCGAAATGAGTTTTTAAGAGATGCCCAGAGGGTGTGATGTTGTAGAATCTATTTCTTCTGACAGACAGAATCCAAAGGAAAGGGGTCAGAGCCTTGGCCAGGTTTCTCAGAATGCTCCCAGGAAGTACTTCGTCAACAAAGATCAGCTTATATTTTTGGCTCCGTGTCTTACAGTGTTTCACATCATGAGGTCTACTGAGGTTTCTTGCCGCAGTTTACCATCTCACCTCATTTACTACCCACACTGCTCCTCGGGCACCCCTCTGGCCTGATTTTAGCCCCATTTCACAACTATTTTAAAAACTCATTCATATGGATGAGGGCATTGCTGGCCACGCCAGCATTTATTGCCTATCCCTAGTTGTCCAGAGGGCAGTTAAGAGGCAATCACATTGAATTCCATCTAGACCAAGTAAGGATGGCAGCTTCCTTCCCTAAAGAGCATTAGTGAACCAGATGAGTTTTCCCTCAACAATGGTGGTCATCAGACTCTCATTTCCAGAATTTTATTGGATTCAAATTCCACCATTTGCCTCAGTAGGATTCAAACCTAGATTTCAGTTCCAGCAATCATACCACTGGGCCATCACCTCCCCTCATTCTTGAAAGGAATTCCTGAAATGGCGTTCCCAAAGAAACTCAATACTGCTAGGATATTCTGAATTGATTGACACTGATGCCATCTTTAAAAGCTCATTGTTCTCCTGGACAAAGACTGTCATTCCAGAGCTGCCCTGCTTACTGCTGGCATTTACCCTGGACATGGCAGATAGGGGGAGATGGGCACACCACTTTGTGGGCAGGAAGCTGGAGTTCCTGCTGGGTGGAGTGGAGCTGAGGCACGACACCCTCTTCCCCCAGGACCAACAGTGGAGGCTGCACCACAGCCCATGCCAGCCTGGTCTGAGATTCCCATCCAGGGTCAGTGCAATCTAGAGAAATACCCAGCATTGTCCTTTTCCACTCTGCCATAATAAACATCACTCTCTTCTCTTCAATACCTTACACTCTCTACCTCTGCAACTGCACCCACACCCCAACCAGGCTCATGATCTACCACTCTCACTATTGCCTGCCCTCATGTAGTGAGTCAGCCCACACCTGACTCCACAAGCAGTGCATGCCCTCTGCTCTGACTTGTTCAGGACATGCTCCCTCCTGTCATGAGCTGTACCATCCACTTTCATCTCCTGCCTTACCTGTCCCTATCCCTTTCTCTCTCTCAGTTCAGAAGGAAAACAATCCATAATAACTCAGAAAGCGCTAAGATGGATGCTGTTATTTGGCCCATGACCTCTAATATGGAGAGGAGCCTGACTCTGACAATCCCAAGTGGCTGACTGACAGTACCTAAGCTTCTGGACTGGTACTGGAGGCTGCCCTTGACTTACTATACCAGGAACCTCTAACTGGAGACCAGCTTCCTTGACATGACTCAACACGATTGACAACCAAGACTGACTTCCTGGCTTTGTGTCCATGGTGAATCGCACAGCCATGCAGCATTAGTATGAGTTTGCCCGAGAGGATAAAGTGCAAAAAGGCAAGGCAGGGCAAGTGAACAGCCTATACGCTGTTCAAATATTTCACACTGTGAACTGGATATATGTATCATAGAATCCCTACAGTGTGGAAACAGGCCATTTGGCCCAACAAGTCCACACTGACCCTCTGAAAAGTAACCCATCCAGACCCATTCCCCTACCCTATTATTCTACATTTACCCCTGATTAATGCACCTAACCCACACATTTGCATACACTATGGGCAATTTAGCATGGCCAATCCACCTAACCTATGTTTTCCAATATCAAACTGTCCATTCTGACACTGCTATACAGTCTAAGCACAAATTCTGTCAGACTCTTTTTGTAAGATCTTCCCAGCTTCCAGTGATATTCTTTATCTCTCTCCCTGTCTCTCTCTCTCCCTCTCTCTCTTTACCCTTGGTGTTATCTGAAAATATAACTACCCTCAGAGGAAGTGCAAATTCAGATCAATACCAGGAGTAGGAAGGCTTTGAACACAATGTCTTGGAGCACCTTATTAAGTAGATAGTCGATTATTTTAAAAGGGCCGTACTTTGAAAATACTCCTTAATCCTTGCCAACTTGCTAGTTGCTAATGCACACACGTATCATATCCTTAATAACCCACTGACTTTACATTGTAAAAGAGATTTCATGCAATAATTGATCAAAGTCATTGCTGAATCTTAGCAGGAGAGGCAGTGGTGTACTTATAATATCGCTGGATTGGTAATCCAAAGGGGCCGAGGCTAGTATTCTGGGAATATGTGCTCAAGTCTCATTGAAATTTGAATTCAATGAAAAAATATGGAGATAAAAGCTCAGCTAATGGCGATCAGCGAGATCAAACCCCATCTGGTTCACTGGTGTCCCATAGTGAAGGAAATTGACTAATATGTGACTCCAATCCAGTATCCCATCAGCAGGTCACCCTTTATTTACACATGGAGAGTCCTCGACACTGATTCAGCTCCCTCAGAGCCGCTCTCAGAGTGAATAGGATGTCTGACACTCCTGTTCTTATCTGTCAGCCAGGGCTCCCTGATTGGCTTTTTAGTTAACAGCCCCAATCAGGGAACTTATATTCCATGAGGTTCATCCAACTGACCTCATTACAGACACTGCAAACAGTGCTGTAGAGAATGCTTAACTGCCCTTTGATGTAGCTAGCAAGAGACTCAGTTAGGAATAGAACTTGCCTGTGATGCCCAGACCTCTTGCAAGAATATTTTTTTTTAAGATTGCCTTCACAGAGGTATTGGTCTGGAGTATCTGTGGGCTTTGGGAACAACTACGGAGAATGCAGCAGAAACTCAGCAGCATCTGTGGAGAGCAAGCAGAGTTAATGTTTTCGGAACTGGAAGGTGTTGGAAGATAGGAGGAGTAAGAAGACAGACAGTGTAGAGATGCAATCTCATCAGGAATCTCCTCAAGAATCGATTTTACCAATAGTGCAATGCTCACGCTCTCTCTCTCTCTGTGGAAGGGGCTAAAGTGAAAGTAAAGGATTTGCATCATAAGACTTACATATTAAGATGTGCAGGATTGCTCCTTACTTTTGCTTGTGGTGGTGGCCAAGCTGGTCTTCTTTGTATTCTTCAAACAACACGTTATGATTTGTCTCTGGGGCACATGGTACTGTAAACGAGACATAGTGAAAGGCCACTGCACCAAAAGACCCTCCTTTCTCACCAAGTTCCTCCCTCGTTATCAAGTTCCTCCCTCCTCACCAAGATACTCGGTCCTCACCAAGATCCTCCCTAGGTGAGACATGCAATCTCGATGGTTTCCACTAAGAGGTTGTTCATTTTGCTCATGGGATAAATATCAACCCAATGGATATTCAGCTTTTAGCTGATTAAAGACAAAAATAACTGCAGAATTTGGAATGCAGAATAGACAAGCAGGAGGCTGGAAGAACACAGCAAGTCAGGCAGCATCAGAAGGTGGAGAAGTCGACATTTTAGGTGTACCCTTTTTCAGCTTAACCCTTAAAATGTCGACTTCTTCACCTGCTGATGCTGCTTTAGCTGATTAAAGGCATTAAATACCTTTTATCGTCAGTGAGAGCAGGCGCTTGTGAGCATAGCTGAATTTGGGTTTCGTAACAAGAAAACTCTCAATGTTACAGCAAGGGTATTGGTGACCTTTCAAGCTTGAATTGAAACAGTCTATGTTAGAAGAAAGAAATGATATTGCTGTATGCTTTGTAGCCTAAAAAGAGAAAATAGTGATCTGTAACCTCAATAAATGTTCTTCTAGATGAATATGGATGGTGGAGCAGAGCAGAAGAGTTGTTCAAAATAATCAAAGTATACACTTAAGGTAAGGACAGTCTGGGTAACAGATGCAGGCCTTCAGTTACTTCAGACAAGTCTAGCACAATCAGAGCTGTGTCAACTCCTGAACCTTTAACCCCATGCCCTTTACTATGTAATAATAGTCATTCAGCTGTGTTGCCAAGTCATTACCTGATTTACCGCCCTGAGAACTGCTGAAATGTTTGTTGTCCTTTTTGCACTGATGTTTCCGGTTTGGCCTGTGCCTAAAGTAGAACATCTGCCATCTGCTTCTTTCACCAGCAGCTTCCTTCTCTGCACTGCACTGATTTTACTGGCTCCACTCAGCCTTGGCTTGGGAGAGTCAACTTTATGCTGTTTGACAAACGGTATTTAAAATAATCACTGCAAATTCTGTTTTGTGGTTTTGCTCTGTCCTGAGGAGTTAATTCCTATAGAAGACGCTATTGGTCATACACCCTAGCACGGTAAGATAATAAAAATGTATGTTCCTGTTTATTTGTATTGCATAACCCATTCAAGTTTACAGTTATATAAGGAAGCAATCTGCACAAACCCAACTTGCCTGTTGTCATAATCCGGCATTTCTGAATTTGAACAGCTGGGCTTTTTTTTTGTGTGACAGGTGGAGGCAAGAGCTGATTTTAATGAGGAATGAATACTTTATTCTTTATTGCCTGTATCCAACAATTCTGGACGGATAGTGTAAGAGTATTCAGTGAAGCAGATTATATTTGCCAGACAAATGGGCATCGCTGGAAATTTGAGACAAGAAACTCTATTCCATTTGGGCTATGAGTCAGTGCTTTATGATCTGTCACTGTGTTGTGAGCTTTTGCCTCCAGCAAGGTATTTATACCTGAGGGAGCAATATTTAAGTTAGATCCGGTAATGTAAAAACTAGATGTGGGTACTGACAAAATCAATAGATATGTACTACAGCACCTAGTATATATTAAAGTCACAGGCACTTCAGTTAATATTAAGCTACTCAAGTACAAACAGTCACATTCTTCCACCAGCCTCTTATTGTGCAAATGGCCCAAGTGAAGATGGAGTCTTTTTACCTTCAGACCACATGCTATTACACAGTGATGATATTATGACCAATTCACTTCAAGGGAGTGGCAGTGAGATATAACCCAACACTCTAAGGGTTAGCATTTAAATGCAATGTTTTGGGGTATAACCTATTTCCATCGGATTTCTGTCCCTCTTGTCAACACTGAATGTGGGTGGCACCGGCTTTGCCAGTATTTATTGGCTAATATTATGTAATGTGGGCCACCTTCTTGAACTGCCATGGTCTATGTCATGTAGGAACACCCACAGTGGTTACTGTAGGTGAAACAGGTAATTAAGAAGGCAAATAGAATATTGTTCTCCATTGCTAAAGGGATTGAATTTAAAAGCGGGAGGTTATGTGCACCTGTATCGCGTGCTGGTGAGGCCACACCTGGAGTACTGTATGAAGTATTGGTCTCTTTACTTGAGAAAGGATGTACTGGCACTAGCGGGGTACAGAGGAGGCTCACTAGGTTGATTTCGGAATTGAGGGGGTTGGCTTATGAGATTGAGTAGACTGGGACTATACTCATTGGAATTTAGAAGAATGAGGGGGGATCATATAGGATAGAACATAGAATAGTACAGCACAGTACAGGCCCTTCGGCCATCGATGTTGTGCCAGCCTTTTATCCTACTCTAAGATCAGACTAACCTACATTCCCTTCATTGTACTAGCTTCCATGTGCCTATCCAAGACTCGCTTAAAAGTCCCTAATGTATCTGACTCTACCACCACGGCTGGCAGTGCATTCCATGCACCCAGCACTCTCTGTGTAAAGAACCAACCTCTGACATCTCCCCTAAACGATCTTGTAGAAACATATAAATTTATGAAGGGAATAGATAATGTTGAAGCAGGGCAGTGGTTTCCAGGGGTCATAGCTTCAAAATAAGGGGGAGCAGATTTAGGACTGAGTTGAGGAGGAACTTTTTCACCCAAAGGGTTGTTAATCAGTGGAATTCCCTGCCCAGCGAAGCAGTTGAGGCTACCTCATTGAATGTTTTTAAGTCAATGTCAGATAAATGTTTGAACAGTAGAGGAATTAAGGGTTATGGGTGAGTAGGCGGGTGAGTGGAGCTGAGTCCATGAAAAGAGCAGCCATGATCTTATTGAATGGTGGAGTAGGCTAGAGGGACCAGATGGCCTACTCCTGCTTCTATTTCTTATGTTCTTATGCACAAGAAGAAATATCATGATTTTGACATAGTGGCAATGAAGAAGCAGTGATATATTTCCTAGTCGAGTCAGGGTGTTTAGTGGCTTGGAGGGGAACTTGCAAATGATGAAGTATCCATGCATCTGCTGTTCTTGTACTTCTAGGAGTTGGAATTGGAAAATTGGAAGTTACGAGTTTAAAGGATGTTATCAAAGGAGCTTTGATAGGTTTCTGCAGCACATCTTGTAGGTTGTACACATTGCTGCTACTGTGCACTGGTGGTGGAGGAAGTGAATGTTTAAATTCTGATGGGCTTGAAGGAAGTGCCTGTCTGGTTCCATACAGCCCTCCTTTATTATATTACCTATGGAATGGGACTCTGCTGGGCTCCTCTGGCTGTGGAGCTGGGCTCCTCTGGCTGTGGAGATGGTCGGGGCATCCATGCGGTGGGAATAATGTTGTGCAAGAATTGTAAATGGGTCCCACAATGTTGTGAACACACATGCTAAATTCGTGTGTCAAGAGGCAGCACATTGTTGATGCAGCAGACAATAGGACAATATGTGAACATTCCTCACTGAGTTCCAATGACTACATGCCTTCCAGTTTGGCAAAAGATTCAGCTGCCATGCAGTGGTAGCATTCCTAACTTGGAGTGGGAAGGCTGTGGGTTTAAATCCTACAAGTGCTGTGATGTTAGAGCTGATCTCATGGAGCTATATAGCACAGAAATAAAATCTTTGGTCCTACCAGTCCATGCCACCATAATCGCAAACTAAGTTAGTCCCACCTGCCTGTGCTCGGCCCATAACGCACCAAGCTTTTCTTACTCAAGTACTTATCTAAATGTAAACATTGTAAACTATACCCATATCCACCACTTCCCCTGTTAGTTCATTCCACATACAAACCACTCTCTAAAGAAAATTGGCCCTTCTGTCTTTTTTAAGTTTTTCTCTTCTCACTGTAAAAGAGAAATCCCCCACCCTAGTAAACAGACACCCACCATTCACCTTATCTCTACCCACCGTGATTTTATAAACCTCTAGGAGGTCAACTTGAACATTCTACACTCCAGTGAAAAAAAGACCAAACATAACCAGCCTCTCCTTATAACTCAAACCCTTCATTTCCAGCAACATCCTGGTGAACTTTTTCTGAACCCTGTCCAGCTTAAAAATGTCCTCCCTATAACAAGGTGACCAGAACTGGACACAGTGCTCCAGTGTCATTTGAATAAGATGTAAAGTCAAGGCTCTCTCAAGTAGAAATAAAGAAGGAAATCTCGTGGTCCTACATGAAGTGAGGAGAACTTCTCCCAGAAACCCAGTCAAAATTTATCCATAAAACTGATAATTTTGTCAATTATTTCATGCTTATTTGTGGGATCCAACTGCAAGGAAGTTGGTTGCTGTGTTTGCAAATATTATAACGGTGATTACACTTGAAAAGTAGTTTCATTTATGTAATCCATTGGCATTGTGAAAGGTACTATACCAATGTAAGTTTTTCTTTATCGGACATCAAGTGCAGAGCAGGAACCATTTTATTTATTTATTATTAAATAGAAACAGAAATTTTGAAAATCTTCATCAGGGTGAGAGAAACCAAATTAATGTTTCAGATCAATGACCTTTTGTCAGAACTTGAACTGCAGTTGTTAATGATGTGAATGCAATCATGTTATTCAAATGACCCATCCCCGAGTTTTGGCACAGGATCAGCATGGGTGGAAGTCTCAACCTGTCACACTTGGGGAAAAAAAAGTATTACTTACAAGGTTTCTACCCTCAGAACTTTGTACTGCTTTGCTGCTAAACATGCAGTTAGTCATTATGTCATTAAGTAGGAAGCTGCTATAAAGCAAGATTACAGCTTTAGGGAATTATTCCCAGAAGACGACACAAATTCAGAAATCCTTCAATCGGTCTGGTTCAGAATATGTTGCAAAATGTGCTAAAAACCTTCATGAGAATGCTTGCCGGTTATGGCATTACATGATGGTGACTCCAGTTTCCATAACATTTTTAGCTATTCCATCATTGTCTATCATTTCTGACTGATTGTGACTTGTCACAGTTACAGTGTGGTAAATGCTCCTTGTTGTCATAAACCTGAGTGTTGTCATAAAGCATGAGAGGAGCTTTATGGTACAGATTTGATAACGATTGCTCAACGTTCCCATATTGCAGTATCTGGCTCAGATGTAGGAGCATGCACTGAGTTCCATTGAACCACATTGCAGGGGGAAATGAGATTTCAATGTGGGTCGCAAAGGAAAGCTCACTATTCCTTTTGCTTCTGCGACTGTGTTCCTCTTCACAGCAGCCACATCGAGGATTGTGGGACCACCTAGACTCTAAAACTCTGCTGATGATCCTCTATAATTGGCATACGAGAAGTGCATACTCTCTCAGTGGGAAGCCACATTTGAAGAGAGCGCGAGCTGGGGATGTTCTGTATTCATATTTTAGTTAGTTCCTAATGAGGTCTGAATTCTTGCCAACACCACCAGCTTGCTATTAGCTGTGCTGCGATTAGCTGATGGGATATATAGTTCTACATCAAACAATAATTTTGTAACTAATCAGAAGTTTAAAGTAATAGGTCCAACTTTGATTGCACTAATAAAAAGGCAACATTTTTTAAAGGAAACTAATTGCCGCAGAGTTCATTGTGTAGAGTTGTTTTGTCTATTAATCACAGGCCTACTTGAAAGACCTATTGAAATCTTGTCTGTAACAGGAAAGCATATATTGTTAATCTTCAATCCAAAGGGCATAAAATTGTTGAGGAAGATAGCACCAGAAGATATTTGCCTATTACATAAACACAATATGGGGCGCTATGATAAAAATATCACTCATATAGATTTGACTGGCATGCACTTTGACAGAAATGTCACCACACACCCGGCTAATCTGCAGAGTTATCCATGAACAGCAAATTGGAATTGTTCGGCTTACTGTCCTTACAGCAGTGAAGGTTTAAGTGGAGATTTAAACAGAGGTGTGCAATCAGGTATTTTAAAAGGTTAAATGGGGAGGAATTTTCCTCTGCTTTATTTAAAGTAGTTAGCAAAAGAAACAGAACAGACTTGAAAAATGAAAACAAGGGAACACTACTAATTTTTAATCTTTCAGTTTGCAGCATGGGAATGATGGACAGTGAAAAAAACAAAAGAACTGTGGATGCTATAAATCAGAAACAAAAATAGAAATTGCTGGAAAAGCTCAGCAGGTCTGGCAGCATCTGTGGAAAGAAATTGGGATGAACATTTCAGATCAAGTGACCCTTGCTCAGAACTCATGAATGGTGTAGCTTTCTTCTGCTCTTGAAGATTAAATGATTTTATACAGCCTTCAATAAAATTATTTCATAAGAACAAAATATTATGTGAAAAATAGTGGTTGCATTATGGTGTTTACATTTGCTTTTCTATTTCATGCGTAATCATTTCTTATTCCTTTCTTTCCATCCATTTTCATACATGGTGAACCATTCTATTTTAACCAAATTAAACAACTGTTTTTTTTAATTGATCATGATTTAACCAGATATTGAGATTTTCAATGGAGCGTAACTCTATTATCAACTCCCAGCCAGACACTGGTCAAATATTTGTTTTCATAGAAAGTGCCATTAGAGATCTGATACAAGGAGCAACATTTGAATGCTTTCATTTTGAGTGATTATAATGTCACTTTGTGTTGTCTCAATCTTGATATCGGATTCTATAGTTTTCAGTGTTTGTTTTAAACGTACACAAAGGTTTTGGTGGCTGTGGCTGTGGCCTCATTAGAATGAAGAGTGTTCACAGTGGGAAGTGGAAACTTTGCAATTCAGTTCCGTAGTATCAGTTCCGAGCACACTGAGGCCAAATCAAGAACATTTCGATGAAGATTAAACTTCCGCACAGCCACAGGAGAGAGGGCTGTGACATTTTCCATTTCCCACATTAATAGCACTGTGAAACTTGTCACAGTTTACTGCAGTGCATTACCAAAAACATTGTTTAATGAATCAGATTTTGTGAGGTTAAAAATCACACAACACCAGGTTATAGTCCAACAGGTTTAATTGGAAGCACTAGTTTTCAGAGCGCTGCTCCTTCATCAGGTGGTTGATGACCACCTGATGAAGGAGCGTTGCTCCGAAAGCTAGTGCTTCCAATTAAACCTGTTGGACTATAACCTGGTGTTGTGTGATTTTTAACTTTGTACACCCCAGTCCAACACCGGCATCTCCAGATTTTGTGAGCATTAAGTAGTTTATTGATGCGGTTGATGGATTTTATTTCTCATCCTGCTGATCCAGACTGATTCTGAGAAGATTTAAACAGGAGCTGTTTAATTTGAATGCCTTCAATTGATTGTATTAACAGTGGCACACTCCATCCAGATATATATAATCATTGTGAGGAGAAATAAGGCCTGATCAATAAGGCCTGATCAATAAGGCCTGGAGTCTCTTCCTTTAACACAATCACGAAGTTGAACATGAAAATGCAGCCAATGTTGTGATTGTTGATGTTCATGTCCCGTTAAGCCCATGTACACTCTGTATCTTATGAGAATACACCCAAATTTAAAATGTGGAAAAATGAATATCAATCAACATAAACAACTATATCCAAGATTCTGTCAGACATTTGTCAATATATTTTATCTTTGACTTTAAAAGTAAAAGTTTTAACCCATTTCATCATTTGTTCAAATATTTGCAATGGTGGGTGAGGGTACTATGTTAATTTTTAAATATTGCGAGTAAGAGACGTGAATTTGAAGGTCCTCATCTTGCACTCATCAGGAGTAACATGCAAGAAGCAAACTTGGAAAAGAAACACCACAAAGTCAGAGAGTCATAGAGATGGGCAGCCCAGTTTGCGCATGAGATGATGGTGTCGATTGGTCGGACCATGGTTTGAAATTGCAGCATCAACTGTTAACTGTTAATATTCATTTGCTGGAAAAAAACATGGACAAGGCAAGTCAACTCTGATTGGATGGTGTGTTGCTATGGAGAATACAGTGGAGTTTGCTGTCTTTGCTCAAAGCAAAAGTTGCAATATATCGGTTAATTCCTTTCACTTACAAAGAAGAGGGTCCTGTGTGGTAATATATGTGCAATTCTGACACATTCCCTCCCTAGCAGCATTGAGAATCAAAATACTACACATGGACTACTGTAGTTCAGGGACGCAGCTCACCACCATTTTCTCAAGGTCAGCTAGGGACAACAAATAAATACCAGTCAGCCAGTAACACCCACATCCCAACAGTGAGTCTGAAAAACATCCACAAAAGACATAACTGAGGTGTGGTGAATCAGGTTTTCTCAAGTTTAATGCTTACATAATTAATATTCAGGTTCTTACGTTACCGAATGTACCAAACAAAGTTAGACATTGAGAAAACTGGATGTGGAAATCAAAGCAGCTACCTGGAAAATTCAGCTCACTGCTTGCTTTAAAGATATCCATGGTTGTGTAGGAGCAAACAGCAGTCGCAACTTCACACACCCCTCATCTTCAGGCATTGCTATCCAGCATTTGTCATGACCTCATGACCATCACGCACCTCTCTGACTGCTACACAGCACAGGTTGGCATTGCAGAGTACACCAGCAACAAATATTTAGAAAGCTGTATCAGGGAAGACATTGCATGCACGGAAAGGGGCCCAGCTTTTGGATTCCGTTAGGCTGCATCTCAGGGCTACTTGCTTGCTAGCTTAACCTCACTCACTTAGCTCACAGCATCCATGCCTTCCCTTGCATTGCTGTGCCAATTAGCACAGTCACATAACCGTGACTGGAGTCAGCTTGCTCAGCAGCCCTCAGTCAAGAGGACAAACACCTTGCTGTGTGCTACATCAATCTCACATCTGAAAGCAAGTAGCCTTGTCTCAAAGCCGCAGTAGCTCTCACTGAAATCCATCCTAAACTCAGTTGGAATCTCCTTCTCAACCATTCCCCTTGCCTGAGGTATGGTGACCCTCAGGTTAAGCCACCCCAGTTGTCTCTTTCTCTCTCTCTCTCTCTCTCTCGCACACTTACTAATGAGATAAGATCATGACAATTTTACTTTTTCACCTGGATTGAACAGATTGCCTTACGTGGAAAGGCTAAACAGGCTTGGCCTGTATCTCGAGAGTTTAGAAGAGTCAGAGGTGACTGAATTGAAACAGATAAGATCTTGAAGGGACTTGACTGGGTGAGTGTTGAAAGGATGGTTCCTCTTGTGGGAGAATTGAAAACTAGGGATTATATTTTTAAAATAAGGGGGAACCGATTTAAAACAGAGATGACAAAGCATTATTTTCACTCAGTGGTTTGTAAGTCTTAGGAATTCCCATGATGGCCCAATGGTTAGCACTGCTGCCTCACAGTGCCAGGGACCTGGGTTTGATTCAAACCTCAGGTGATTGTCTGTGTGGAGTTTGCACATTCTCCCTGTGCCTGTGTGGGTTTCCTCCCACAATCCAAAGGTATGCAGGTAGGTGAATTGGCTGTGCTAAATTGCCGTAGTGTTCAGGGATTTGTAGGCTGGGGACTTTAGTCAGGGGGAAATGCAGGGATCTGGGTAGGTTTCTCTTCAGAGGGTTGGTGTGGACTGGCTGGACAAAAGGGCCTGTTCCCACACTGTAGGGATTCTATGATTAAACAGCAGTGGATACAGATTCTTTTTAAGGCAGAAGTAGATAGATTCTTGATCACCAAGGGATGAAAGATTATCAGGGATCTGCAGGAATGTGGAGTTAAGATTACAATCAGATCATCTATAATCTTATTGAATGGGGGAGGAGGTATGAAGGATGGAATGGCCTACCCCTGTTCTTAGTTCTTCTGTTCAAACATGTTTGGCATCTAAATCTTTTTCAAAAATTATGCTTGTAATTCCAATGTGAGAAAAATTGAATCCAAAATTTCTCAGAAGGTAAGTTATTTTCCAAGGAGGATGCCAAGCAGAGATATAAATTTGTTCACCTGACAAAGAAGTTATACTCCAGTAATATTGTACTCAGTTTTAATTGTTAATGATATTGTGGTGATGAGCAAAAACAATGAGGAGCACAACCAAAATCAACACTCACTGATGGCAACTGCTCAATGGGAAGCATTGATCTTCAACACCAAGAGAAATGTAGGTCAGGTAAACATTTTTGGCTCTGTCTGATCGGGTTATGGGATCCATCTCAACCCAGGTAAAGTCAAAAATGTACAACACTTCCCAACTCCCCAAGGAAAAGAAGACCTGTAGACTTTGTAAAGCAGCGAGCAGCCATTTTAATCAGCCTGTTGTAATATGTTATGACACACATCTGGTGCAGGTGGCACCTGAACCTGGATCTCTTCACCCAGAGATTGTGACACCACCTCTGTATCACAAGGGCCCATGGTTTCAATTTCCTACAATACAAAACTCTTTTTAAATAAAGCATCGTTGCTAAGAGAGCTCTTAAGAAAAGAACATACCATATATGGATGTTGGCATTAATTAAACAGGCATTGTCACGTGTACCATCTTCGAAGTCAATGCATCTCAGGAATGGACACTGGACACAGCTCAGGAGAGAGTCACTCAATTTGAGAATACTCAAGGCATTTCCAAGAAAGTTTTGAAACCAAACATTGATGTGACCTCAAACCTAATACCTTTCAAATGTATATGGTTAAGAGCCACACCCTTCCACACAGTTATCTATGAAAACCATCAGGCTGCATACATTTCAGAGAGTGAGCAATGAAAGATCAGTTCCATTGATAGCCAAGTACATAATAAGGAGGAATCAATGACTTAGCACAAGCAGAATAAAGAGAAAAGATAGAACATAGAACATAGAACCGTATAGCACAGTACAGAGCCTTCGGCCCTCGATGCTGTGCTGACCTTTCATCCTACTCTAAGATCCAACTAACCTACATAATCTTCATTTTACTCTCATTCATGCCCCTATCCAAGAGTCACTTAAGTGAGTACCGCTCGCAGTGCATTCCATGCACCCACCACTCTGTGTAAAGAACCAACCCCTGACATCTCCCCTAAACCTTCCTCCACCACCTTAAAATTATGCCCCCTTGTGATAGCCATTTCTGCCCTGGGAAAAGGTCTCTGGCTATCCACTGTATCTATGCCTCAACATCCTGTACACCTCTGTCAAGTCACCTCTCACCCTTCTTCACTCCAATGAGAAAAGCCCTAGTTCCTTCAAACTTTCTTCATAAGACATTCCCTCCAGTCCAGGCAGCATCCTGGTGAATCTCCTCTGCACCTTCTCTAAAGCTTCCACATCCTTCCTATAATGAGACACCCAGAACTGAACACAACATTCCAAGTGTGGTCTAACCAGGGCTTTATAGAGCTGCAGCATAACCTCGCGGCTCTTAAACTCAATCCCCCTGCTAATGAAAGCCAACACACCACATGCCTTGTTAACAACCCTATCAATTTGGGTGGCAATTTTGAGGTCTACGGATGTGGACCACAAGATCCTCTGTTCCTCCACGCTGCCAAGAATCCTGCCTTTAATCCTGCATTCTGCATTCAAATTTGACCTTCCGAAATGAATCACTTCACACTTTTCCAAGTTGAACTCCATCTGCCACTTAACACTCAGTTCTGCATCCTGTCAATGTCCTGTTGCAACCTACAACAGCCCTCCACACTATCCACTCAAATTCGTGTCATTGGTAAACTTACTAACCCAGCCTTCCACTTTCCCATCCAAGTCATTTATAAAAATCACAAAGAGCAGGGGTCCCAGAACAGATCCCTGCGGAACACCACTGGTCTCTGAGCTCCAGGCTAAATACTTCCCATCTACCACCATTCTCTGTCTTCTATGGATCAGCCAATCCAGACAGCCAAGTTTCCATGCCTCCTTACTTTCTAAATGAGCCCCCCATGGGGAACCTGATCAAAAGCCTTGCTAAAATCCATGTACACCACATTCACTGCTCTACCTTCATCAATGTGTTTTGTTACATCCTCAAATAATTCACAAAGACTTGTGAGGCATGACCTATCCTTCACAAAGCCATGTTGACTATCTCCAGTCAAACGATGGTTTTCCAAATAATCATAAATCCTGTCTCTCAGAATCCTGTCCAATACTTTGCCCACCACAGATGTAAGACTGACTGGTTTGTAATTCTTAGGATTATCCCTATTTCCTTTCTTGAAAAAGGATATAACATTTTGCCACCCTCCAATAATCTGGTCCTGCTCCAACCATAATTTCGCAGAGGAGATTAGGAGTACCTAAACGGATAGGCAGTGGTGACTGTTGAAATTATGTTTCAATGGGGATCAGTCAAGTATTTAAAAGTAAACAATAAATAATAAAAATCCAGGAGATAGATTTCAGTGCATAACTCTGCATTAAACGATCCAGTCCAGCAAGATGAGTAAATAGCCTGTTCTTTTCTTTGTTTACTATGTATCTTTCAACGCTCGGTGTAGAGCGTACCTGCTGCTAAAACAACTGATTGAGAAATAAAAACAGCATGTCTTCATTCCCAGCCTTACTTCATTCATGAAAGGTCTTCCAAGCTCTGAGTCAAATCATTCTCTAATTGAGTGATAGATGGCTGTGTGCAAGCTCACTGGTCCAAGATGTCTCGCAGCAGATGCATAGCCTCAAGCTGTCTTAAAGATAGGATCTTAGTTAGAGAGGGAGGTTCTGGGTTTGACCTTTCCCACCCTTCCTGCCTGTGCCTTATCACAGTTCTGAGCTATTTCTTTCTGGGTCACAAGGTCTTAAGCAGAAAGAGGTTCTATTCCTGATCCAAAAGAACAAATGGTACAGAACAGTGGGTATCAATCTGAGGATTTTTTTTTAAACAGGTAACGCACAGCATTCCTTTTTCAGTCTGACTGACGCCTTAAAGAGAACTGCAATTTTCTCACTGAGAGCAAAATGCTTTGCACAAATACATATGGCTTTGTAATTGGTACAGGGGTCCTTCATGTTTTCATACAAAATTCCTTTGCGTATTATTTTAATATTGTCATTAATCCTTTAACGTCCCTGTTAAAACAGTGGATGATGAAATTTCATATTAACAACCCTTTGTACATAACCTGACTTCAAGGCCAATTGAGGATCCTCAAAATTTCCTGGGAAATCTGTTTCATGCTTACTCATGAATTAATCCATTGCTTTACTGGTAGAGAGAGGAAATGTATTTAATGGTGCAATCTGAGGGTAAAATCAATGATATCATGCTTTAAGCAGAACGACACAGAGTGTGAGTTAGAGAATCTCCAACCTGTGCTGTCTATGAGCGTGGTTCCCTGCTGTTAACCCTGGCATCACTCCAGTTACTCTATTATTGTGCAGTTGACAATTGCTTTTCTTTTCAACTGTTCTTATAATAGTTTTCTTCCCCCCCCGCCATCCTTTACCGCAATCTATACACCACAAATGCAACAATTATAGTTTATATCTATAATATTCTCCGTCAGATAGTAGAATTAATACTGGGAACATTTTGTGCACAGCAACATTTCTGTGGACTAAATGAAATTCAGAGTTCACACACAACACACTTTCAATTAACTGGAATAATCTGTCATGCACCTTCCCTAAACCTAAGTACATTATAGCCAAGAAACTATGTGTGGGTATTGTCACTACGGAAATATGCCTGTCAATTTGCATACAGTAAGTTGTCACAAACAGCGCTGAAATAACTATGAAATTGCCTTTGTTTCAGGTGCTGTCAGACAGATTTAGATTAGCTGAGGCACTGGGCAAATGCTGGCTGCTATCCAGTCTCAAGACTAATGGTAAGCCACCCTTGTATGATTTGGATTGGTAACACATCCTAGTGACCAGGTGTGACTAATATTATGATGCAGCAATAGTGGTACCTAGTGCCTATACAGTCGTACAAGTGAATGAGAGAGTGACTTGTATCTGTATAGTCACGTCCCAGGGAAGAATTCAATACCTCAAGGCGAGGAAAGAAGTAAACTATGCAAAGTAGTTGCGTTTTAAAGCTGTTTAAAGCAACATTACCAATGTTAACATGTTTATTAGCAAATTAATAGTAACTTAGCATTTATGCTGGCTAATGTAATGCCTGTAAACAGGAACATAGAGCTCAAGGAGGGGCTTTTCCAAGGTGTTGGATAATGGAACCTTAATTAGGAGGAGACGTGCATGATACAGCAACTGTAATAATTTATCATCTCAAAATGCTTAATAAAACAAAATCTGAACATCAACAGCTTAACATTTTCTGCTATAATTCTCTTTTATTAATTCTTGCTCACCTGCTCAGTCCTATATGAGTCTCCTGTTGGCTTGATATTGCTGAGCTTAGCTTCATGTAGCTTCCCTCACTATCAGATCTCTGCTTTGTGAAATTTCTGACAGGGGTATTTGTTCACTAACACTGATGAACTTTGAATTTTGAAGACACCCTTAATTAGCGCATGATGAGTAGTAAAGCAGTCTGATAAATGAAAAGCAAGTGCACCACAGTCACCCATCTACGTCAGACATCGCAACTACACATAAGGCCCAGGTTGAGTCCATTACTCTGTGTTGAATTAGCTTACCTTCAATGGGTTGGAATCTGGATTGAAGCATCCCTGGTTTGTGGGTAATAAAAACGCTGAGGCAAGCTTCTTTTTCCTGAACACTAGTGATGTTTACTGGAATTCTCATGTTATGTGGCTGTCGTTTGAAGACAGAATTAGGCTTGACTGTTATAGAGGCCATAGAGATTTACAGTGTGGAAACAGACCCTGCAGCCCAGCTGGTCCATACCCCCCAGTTTTCACAATTAATTTAGTCCCATTTGCCTACATTTGGTCCATATCCCTCCATAGCTGTCCCATCCATGTATCTGTCCAAATGTGTCTTAAATGACAAAATTGCATTTGCCTCAATCATTATCTCTGATAGCCCATTCCAGACACTCACCACTCTCTGTGTGAAAGAATTGCCCCACTGGACCCTTTTTTGTCTCTCCTCTCTCACATTATACTATCTAGCTTTAGACTCTCCTGCCATGGGGAAAAGCTGTTGGCTACCTATGTTATGTATGCCTCTCATGATTTTATTAACCTCTATAATGTGAGCCCCTCAGTCTCCTACGTTCCAGTAAAAGAAGTCCCAGCCTATCCAGCCTCTCCTTTTAACTCAAACCCTCCACTCCAGGTAGCATCCTAGTAAATCTTCTCTGCACTCTTTCTGGTGTAATAATATCATTTCTGTGGTCAGACAACCAGATCTGCATGCAATACTCCAAATGTGGCCTTATCAACATCTTGTACAGCTGCAACAAGACTTCCCAACTCCTATACTCAATACTCTGACCAATGAAAGCAAGCATGCTGAAAGCCTTCTTTACCACCCCACCGACCTGTGACTCCACCTTCAAGGAGCTATGAATCTGTACCCCTGGATCTCTTTGTTCAATAACACTAGCCAGGGCCATACCATTGACTGTGTAAGTCCTGCCTTAGTTTGACCTACCAAAATGCTGTGTTTTGGTCAATCATTTCAAGAACTCAAAGGAATGTTCTTTTAAGTGCTTATTTTTTGTACTTTTTAAACATGCATATGCGTGCACACGTGTTTGAGATCATGTTTTATTAATTTTCTCAGGGTCAGTAAGTAATAAAATTCCTCTTTCCTTCACTGAAGGAAACCTTATAATTGGCCCTTTATATCTAAGTGGCACTGCATTTTAATTAAAGTGTGATATAGCTGTATGCTAAAAAGAATTAAAACTTTTTGTCATGGCTGGCTGAGGAGATTAAGAAGAGGGAAGCTGATCCATCCCTCCTCACCTCGTGGTACCACATGTCAGCATTTACTCACCACCTGTACACACAGTTGGCCACTGGACAAGGTGTCAGGCAATGTCCCTGGTCATGTATCCCACCTTCAGGGACAATAGTAATGCAAGAATGAAAGAAGTGGGACATAGCAAGTATAGATGAAAATATGAGTCCGATCTGATTTTATGTTTTGCCTTTTGGAAAGTACAGCACCTTTTGATGTAACCCTGACCTTGTGGGACAATTGCTAATGATCCTGCTGAAATAATTTACCTGTGTGAACATTTGTAATGTGTTCTAGAGGAATGAACTACAATGCAACAGCATTAATTCATGCACAGCTGCAGCGTGAATAAATGGAATGTAATTTCAGTTGTGGTGAACTACAGCCCAGAGTCATGTTATAACCGAACACAACTCCTTCTCTTTTTATTAGGTGGTGTAAGAACAGAATGTAATTGTAATAAGGACAAATGTTTCAACATTAAACCTGGAGGTTGTTGAGAACATAAAATTCTCATGAATGTTTTTAATGGGATGGAAACCAGTAAACCTCAGGGCTTTCCTATGGCTTTGTGCATGTGCTTTGTAAAGCCTGGTTGATTAATTAACTTTATAGTTGAGCAACAGTACGCATACAAGCAACCACCTTGTCTGGGAGAAACTCCACAGACTCCGAAATACAGATTGAAATGTTACACTTTCGTGTTCAATTCAGCGGTACAGGTTGCAGTGTGGAACTTGTTTATGCACTAAATGATCTGCACTCTGCTTCAACTCACTGACAATCACTTGAATCAACAAAGCTCCAATTTCCTCAACGTCGCTGAACCATTTCTCAACCAGATGGCATACATCTCAAATCTCGTTTCGCCTGGTGACATTTTCAGACACCTATTTTAGGAGCACTGAATATGTACATTTCTTTCTTCTTGTCAGAGAGAAGCAGGCCCAGCAAGCTTGCAGCTTTTGCCAGGCTTATGTGTTTCTCCACGACACTAGGTGCTTTGTTGGTGCCATATGTAATTCTGAGGTGTACCACAACTCCTTCAATACCCATTGGTGTGTAAATGCATTCCATCTATCACAGAAACCCCACAATGAGGAAACAGGCCATTTGGCCTATTGACTTCACACTGCTTCTTCAAAGAACATCCCACCCAGGCTCACTTTTCTACCCTATTGCTGTAACCCTGCATTTCCCATGGATAATCCACCCAGCCTGCATATCCCTGGATTCTATGGGTAATTTAACATCGCCAATCCACCTAACCTGCATATCATTGGACTATGGGAGGAAACCCATGGGGAGAAGGTGCAAACTTTATTCAGACAGTCGCCCAAGGCTTGGATCGAATCTGGATACCTGGCTCTGTGAGGAAACAGTGCTAACCACTGAACCATCATGAGCCCAATATCCTAGCAGCAATCTTGATGTCTTCATTCTACAGCAGTATGCTGTACCATCCACATTTGGAATGCCACATGGTTACTGGAGGAATCATTCACACTCACATGCTTCAGGAAGCTGGTGTACAACCCATGTACATGTGTATATGGGATGGCATGGTGTCTCAGTGGTTAGCATTGCTGCCTCACAGTACCAGGGACCCGGGTTCGATTCCAGCTTCGGGCAACTGTCTGTGTGGAGTTTGCACATTCTTCCCGTGTCTGCATGTGTTCCCTCCGGTTTCCTCCCGCAATCCAAAGATGTGCAGGTTAGGTGAATTGGCCATGCTAAGTTGTCCATAATGTTCAGGGATGTGTAGGTTAGGTGCATTAGTCAGGGGTAAATGTAGAGTAATAGGGTAGCAGAATGGGTCTGGGTAGGTTACTTTTTGGAGGGTCGGTGCAGACTTGTTGGGCCGAAGTGTCTGTTTCCCACACTGTAGGGAGTCTATGATTCTATATAATGAAAAACATGTCTTTGAACAGAGCATTGAAGAGCGTGTACATATGCTTCTGCTGCTGAGGTGTAGTGATTGTAACAAAGGTCAGTCAACTAGATCTCGTAGGGAGGCACGCTGGCTCAGTGGTTAGCAATGCTGCCTCACAGCACCAGGAACAGGTTTGATTGCAGCCTGGAGAGACTGTCTGTGTGCAGTTTGCACATTCCTCCAGCCTTTGTCTGCATGGCGTACGACTGAGTGCTCCAGTTTCCTTCCCACAGTCTGAAGATGTGCTGGTTAGGTGGTTAGGAAATGCAAGATTTCAGGTGTAGGGTGGAGGCGGGTTTTATGGGTGAGATGTTCTTGGGAGCGACAGTGTGGATTCAATGGGCTGAATGGCCTGCTTCGACACTGTAGGTGATTCTATGAATATGAGTTCACTGATTGGGGTTGTTAATTAGGTCCAATCAGGGAGCCCTGACTGACGTGTAAAATGACTGTGTGTCAGGAATACACAGTGCCTGACTCTGTATGAGTCAGTACCATAGTCAAGGTCTGTCCAATTGTAAATGAAGGATGACTTGGTGACTGCATACCGGCCTCTGTAGAGTTACTTCAGTAGGTATATTAGTTCACGAGTCACAAAATGTCATCACATTGGTGCAGCAAGTCATTAAGGAGGCTATTAGAATGCAGACTTTTATTGCAAGTGGCTTGGAATGTAATTGTTGGAAAAAAAATTGTTGCTACTTTACAAGGCATTAGTGAGATCATTCCTAGAGTACTGTGCAGTTTTGGTCCCCTTAGTTAGGGAAGACCATGCTTGCATTGGAGGCATTTCAGGGCAGATTTACTTGGCTGATTCCTGAGGTGAAGGTATTGCCTTGTGAGAAAAGGTTGGACAGATTGAGCCTATACTTAATGGATGAGAGGAAATCCTATTGAAATAAATAAGGGGAAAAACAACGAAAGAACTGCTGGATATCACAAACAAAAACAGAAATTGGTAGAAAAACTCAGCATGTCTGGGCAGCATCTGTGGAGAGAAATCTGAGTTAACATTTCAAGCGCAGTGACCCTTCTTCAGATTCTAACAGGGCTTGGCAGGGCATCTGTTGAAATGTTTCCCCGATTGGGAACCAGAGCAGCACAATTTAAAAATATGGGATGTCCCATTTGGAAAGCGTAGATATATAAAGCAGGAATAAGGAAGAATTTCTCCTGAAGGTCATTAGTCTTTGGGAATTTCTCCCCCAGAAAGCAGTGGAGCCTGGATGGTTGACTATATTCAAGGCTGAATTAAACCAAGTATTGATTGACTCTGGCTTTAAGGGCTCGGGCTACAGGCGTTACGCTTGCGAAGGATCAGATATGAATTCTGGACTGGTGGAGTTGGTTCAAAGGGACTATTAGTCTATTCCGGCCCCTCTTTGGTACATTCTTTGCCTGTGTTGCAATTGAAATTGTGATCTCAGCCATCAGACGCTATATCTGTGTAGAGTCTAAATGGGTGATAATGGAGTTGGCCATCACTTTCAGACTGGAACGTACAGGCTCCAAGCTGTGCACCAAATTGCATTGAACCTTTCATGTTTTTTTACAGTGGCTGGAGATGTTCTGGCAGGCCAATCTATGCACCAAGTATTACATGTTTATTAGCCTGTGAGTTTGAGATCAAAATGTGGTGCATTTCCTTATTGTCAGTGTCTTCCTGTTACCCACACCTCCTTTTCTTCCTCCACTACCTTCCAACTCACAGGTCCTGGGCACTTTAAAGATGGAAGGCATATGGGAAGGATTTTGATGAGGGCAAGCTCGATGAGTACTCCTTCAGTTTATTTCTGGAGTACAGAGAGATTTTATTTCTCATTTCACTGGAATGGCTCTTAAAACAATCAATCTTCTGAGGATAGGAGCAAGGGCAACCAACTGAATCACAGTTGACACAGTTAACGTAGTTCACAGGGTTAAAATTTTCCATTGCTGAGGGAAAATAGCCTCTACAGCACAAATTCCAAAACATTTCTGGTGAGTTTGAGACTTTGCACATCAGCGCCACGAGGAATCAAACACGTTATCCATCTGCACCTAGGGAGCAGCAAGATACATTCTGTCAGTGACAGCATGTTCACTTGGCGTGCCTTTTGTCTCTGGGTCAAAATGTTGTGCCCCACTCTCAGATTTGAGGAAATAATCTAGTGTAGGACTGTGCCACCATGACAACTGCCCTCCTTCAAAAGAATTTTTTTATATAGGTATTTTTATTGAAAAAAGAAAATTTTAAAGACTTTTTACAAAATTACAAAAGTAATACAAACAGGTATAAACATCAATATAAAATTAAATAAATAAGAGAAAAAAACCCAAAAAAAGCGAAAGAAAAATCCAACTAACTACTAATCTATCCTACAAACAACCAAAACATAAAATAGAATATCATACATTACTAGCAATAACCAACTAAATGATTAAATAACTAAGTATATGCTCAAAATAGATTTACATCAAGTCATAATAAAACTCGTATTTATACAGGATTCCTCCTCCCGGGAGTCCCCGAACCAGCCAGTACCACTACCACAGCTAGACAAAAGCCCTGGACAGTATGGCCGAGATATCTGTGTTGATGTAGTTCAAAAAGGGCTGCCATGTTTTATAAAATAATTCCATTTTTTGGTGCACCATATTTGAGAAGAAGTCAAGGGGGGTATATTCCATGACTAACATGTGCCAGTTCGAAAGTCCTGGAGAGCCTTCAGCTACCCAATTCACTAAAATATTTTTCCTTGTACAGAAAGAAAGAATGGTAAATAATTTTCTGCCGTACCCATCAGCCATAGCACTCTCCTTTCCCTATCTGATTTGTCGGGATTAATTATCAGTGTGGTCTTCTTTTGTATATAATCTTGTGTTTGGAAACACCGAAAAAGGTCCCTGTTAGACAGTCCAAACTTCTGGTGCAACTGCTCAAAGGACATTATAACCTCCCCATCGAACAGGTTTCCCAAGCAGGAGATACCTCTGGACTTCCAAGTTTTAAATGTTGCATCTGTCACCCCTGGCTGGAATCCTGGTGCACTCACTATAGAAGAATAAGGGGAAGTTTTTGCAGGTTACCCTCATCTTGTCGCATTATCCTCCAGGCTTTCATTGTATTTAATAGAATAGGGTTTTTACAGTAGTCCATAATAGCTCTCATCTTGTCCATAAATAAAAGATTGATGTGGGGACATTTTGCTTGGGAGGTCTCAATATCTAACCAGATTGATTGTGGGTCACAAGAGCTGATTGGGTCACTCAATCAACTACATAAGATAATCAAATGAATTTTTAAACCAAACATCATTCATCATTACAACCCTGGGGGAAACACTCCCCAAATTTGTCCCAACTTTAAGCTCACCTCAGAGCCTGAAATTCAATTACAAGAAGCTTCATGACTTACTGGGGATTGCTAGCTCTACAAGGCCTTCACTTCAATTAAAATGTCAACTCATCAAAGGAACTACAGGTCTTCCTTTCCAATGAAAGAGATTGATTTAAAATTAAATTGGAATTGGGTTGTTTTACCTTCATCTGTATCTAGCTTTTGTAGATGCAAAACAATTGAATGAGGCACTGTGTTCTAAACATCCAGAGTAAGTTGGAGATTATGAGTTATCTTCTTTAATTTTAGTATTACAAGAAGCTTGATGCCAAAAGTAGTTAATTAGTGCAATCACTCTGATGGTAAGAACACGTATACACTCCTTACTTCCAAACATATTTATCACTAGCTGAAAGAATAGGCACATACATTTTGTCTCTGACACTTACAAAATGTTTTGTATGCCATGAGCATTGGTGCAATGCTCCACATTATATAAGATCTTCACAACCAGGCAAAAATACAAGTATCTTTCTGGCAATCTGTACTGGACTTAAATTTCGGACCCATATAGAAAATAATAATTTATTCACTGACTGTGCACTCAACATTGCTATTCAGCTTTCTTCCACTATAGTTAAGCCTTCCCAATAGAGCATTCTTGATTTGATCTTCTCAGTGTTGTCAGTTGCACATAATTATCTATGCACCCTCTAAACCCATCTATCCATGATTACCATGATTCAATTACTAACCTTTGATGTGGAAATTTAAGTAACTTGAAAGTTCTACTCCAGGTCATTTCAAACTGCAAATTCCAACTTACACTATAATATCTTTAAACCATCAATTGCCATGAACCTCTTTTGTTGTTAATTTGCGAAATCAGTTCCTCATCTCCACCTTTAATGCACTTGCTACCATGAAAATCTTTGCTATCCCTTCCAATGAACCTTCCAAAAACTCGTCTAATTCCCTTCAATATAGCGGGTGCACAGTTGATCATATATTGCACACAACTGGTGTAGATTGGTGGCTAGAGTCAGCTGAATCAACCAACTTCAACGTGCCTTACTCTTAGTTGTTAGCTATACATTATTGTGGGATCATTTTGGAGAACATACATCACCTGTACTTCCTTTCCTTTGTTGCCTTCTTAAACTCCCCTTATCTCAATACACACCCATGCAAATGCATAGTGAGTTCATGCTCTTCTTGTGACATGGTAGCACCTTCCTTTTGGAGGATGGTTAACAAAAACAACCAGAAGAATTATCTCTGCTTCCTTCCTCTTGCCAAAGCCAACCCGAAGTTCTCCCTCCTTAAACATGAGCAGGTCACTCTCGCATACATTTATTCTAGTGCCCCCACCCTCCAACCCCAAGCCCTCATAGAATTCATCTTGTCCATGGGACCCAACTCCTGAGTTCTCAATTAATTCTGACTAATAAGTTCTGATGAAGGGTCATACTGGCCTGCAATGTCAACTCTGCCAATTGCGGTATTGGACTGGGGTGAACAAAGTTAAAAATCACACAACACCAGGTTATAGTTCAACAGATTTAGTTACCTGATGAAGGAATAGTGCTCTGAAAGCTATTCCTTCCAAATAAACCTGTTGGACTACAACCTAGTGTTCTGTGATTTTTAATTGTGGAGCAGTTATGGAGTCATAGAGTCATAGAGATTCAAAGTTTGTGCGAAGATTTGTAGCTCGGGTGCTCGTTGTTGTGGTTCTGTTCGCCGAGCTGGGAATTTCTGGTGCAGATGTTTCGTCTCCTGTCTAGGTGACATCCTCAGTGCTTGGGAGACTCCTGTGAAGTGCTTCTGTGATCTTTTCTCCGGCATTTGTAGTGGTTTGAATCTGCCGCTTCCGGTTGTTAATTCCAGCTGTCCGCTGCAGTGGTCGGTATATTGGATCCAGGTCGATGTGCTTATTGATTGAATCTGTGGATGAGTGCCAAGCCTCTAGGAATTCCCTGGCTGTTCTCTGTTTGGCTTGGCCTATAATAGTAGTGTTGTCCCAGTCGAACTCATGTTGCTTGTCCTCTGCGTGTGTGGATACTAAGGATAGCTGGTCGTATCCTTACATGAGTTCGACTGGGACAACACTACTATTATAGGCCAAGCCATACAGAAAACAGCCAGGGAATTCCTAGAGGCTTGGCACTCATCCACAGATTCAATCAATAAGCACATTGACCTGGACCCTATATACCGACCAAATACATGCACATTCTGTCCCTCAGGATTCCCTCCAACAACTTGCCCACCACTGAGGTCAGGCTCACTGGTCTATAGTTCCCTGGCTTGTCTTTATCTCCCTTCTTAAACAGTGGCACCACGTTTGCCAACCTCCAGTCTTCCGGCACCTCACCTGTGACTATCGATGATACAAATATCTCAGCAAGAGGCCCAGCAATCACTTCCCTAGCTTCCCACAGAGTTTTCGGCTATGCCTGATCAGGTCCTGGGATTTACCCACTTTTAAACGTTTCAAGACATCCAGCACTTCCTGCTCTGTAATCTGGACATTTTGCAAGATGTCACCATCTATTTCTGAGCCAAACCCTCAATTTCTTTAGTCATCCAGCATTCCCTATACCTACCAGCTTTCCCTTTCACCCTGACAGGAATATACTTTCTCTGGATTCTTGTTATCTCATTTCTGAAGGCTTCCAATTTTCCAGCCGTCCCTTTACCTGCGAACATCTGCCTCCAATCAGCTTTCGAAACGTCTTGCCTAACACCATCAAAATTGGCCTTTCTCCAATTTAGAACTTCAAATTTTGGTTTTCCGATGTCGCAGCATTTGATCTTGTGTTCTGATCCCTGTACTCCTTTTTCAGTGAACTATTGTTTATCCAAATCGGCTTTCAGGCTGCTATCTTGGCTGGCATTGAAAATGGTTTCTTCCCTGCAGGTGTTAGATTCCATTGCCATCCCAGATGGAGATGTTAAACCGAGAGGTTATCTGTTGTCTCAGGTGGGTGTGAAAGTTTCCTTGACATCATTTTGAAGAGGAGCATCGTAGTTATCTCCATTCTCCTGGCCAGAGTTATCTCTCAATCAACGACACAAAAGCACATTGCCTGGTCAATATTATATTCTCAATTGCCGGACCTTGCAGTCAGCAAATTGGCTTCTTTGTTTCCTAATTTGTAGTACTGATGCTTCAAAAACTGCTTCCCTGTCTGTGAAACAGTTTGGGACATCCTAGGGTCATGAACAGCACCAAATAAATGCAGGTCTTTCATAAAAAATACACAATAGACCCTTAATCCCTTGCAAACCACCGTCTCAAAGGCAACAGACAATAAATGCTGGTCAGCCAGCAACGCTCACATCCCACAAATGAATAATAAAAAAAGTCACATTCAACAAAATTAAAGTAAAATCCTATGGATGCTAGCATACTTAAACTAAAAGGAGAGAGAGAGAGAAGAAAATGAGTTAATCTTTCAAGTTCAATATGTCGGTTTGAGCCACATAAGATATCTCATATTTAATTTTCCGCAATCACTGATTCAAGTAGTCATCAGGCAAAATCATGCCAACGTCCACTCAATTATTTACTGAATATGCAAATTAGCAAATTCCCTGCCTAGCAGTCCCCACTCGTCTGTGATTGGTTGGTTGACAATAGGGACACTGAAACTGGCGTCAGCTCGGAGCAATGAGGTTGTCAGGATTTCACTATTCTTGTTATGATTGAGTGGCCCTTGCTGAGAGTAGATAAAGTATATGCTTCAATTAACATAGAGGCTTATCTGTCACACCTTGTTGGCTTCATATGAATTCAAACATTGGAGAGTGCTCAACCAAACAGTGTTCACTGCCACTGATTTAGTTTAAATCGTGTTTTCTGGAGAGGAAGGCAAAGAAAGAGCTTGGTTTGGTAGAAGAGTAACAGATTTGGAATGAAAGTGAATGGGAAGGGTTTAGAGAGATATGGGCCAAGTGCCGGCAAATGGGACTAGAATAAGTTGGGATATCTGGTCGGTATGGACGAGTTGAACTGAAGGGTCTGTTTCCATGCTGTACAGCTCTATGCCTCTATGAAAGGGTATGACAAGCACCAATGCAGCTCAACGTGAGTATGTTACCTGAAGCAATAGTTTACTCAGTGACCATAAACTCCAATGGGTTGAATCACATTGCATAATCTAAAAGGAAACAGTAGACAACTATTGAAAGTGACTACCAATTAAAAACATTAATTGCAGAAAATTATCATATTGTTTTCTTATCTGAATTTGAGAGATATTTTCATTCCAGATCAGCATTTATCCAATTACTTCAACCTTTCCATTTCCTAGCCTTCTTTCCAAATTCTTTTTGAAAATCTTCTCTTTGACCCTGCCTTTGTTTTCCAAGTCAGCCTTTCCTAATTTCCTTATCCCATTCACCATTCTCTCAGAGTGTAAAGCATTATGAAGGCTGTTTGCCTCCTGAGAACTCGCTTTGCTGAAATTTGCATGTGTCTGGTATTACTCCACAATGGAAATTGCTCAATACAATAAAAACACATCGAGAAAAAAAACTGCTTGATTTTAACAGAGTGAACCTTAATGGCAAATTCGCAAAATCTCTAAATTCTTATCCTTGAAATTCCAGGTGACCGTGAGAGCAGATTTCCAGGTTTTTTTTAAAGGGGTTTGAAAGGTTTGAAATGTGTTTGCTTTAAGACATCAATCACCACAGAAAGGGTTAACCTGCAATTTTCGCAAAAAACAAAATTGACACTGATCCTACCTCAAATACACCCCAGAAACAACAGGGCAACTGGTGATTTTCACATTCCAATATCCTTGTGATAGAGCTGGGAAAGTGAACATGATCAAAGTGATTTGGCAGGCCTGCTTTCTTTCTGCATTGATTAGGTGGGCGCCTGTTGCTTTTGAGTGCATCTAGCTGCAATGGGTAATGGATGAGTGAATGCTAATGAAAACTAGCCAGAGCAGCTCCCCACAGATAAGGTTTCCTATTAGACTGACCCATTAGTGAATGGCTGATTCTGTCAAATAGAGATATGAAAGGAACAAACGGCTTAGTTTCCCACCCCCCAACCAAATTACAGTAGCAATTCTTCATCTTCTTTCTGCAGAAAACTACTCTCAGTCATTGCTCATGATGGTGTTCTTCAGTCTCTTGAGAAAATATTATTGCCAGAAAAAAAATCTGTATTGTGAAACAACTCTGGAGCAGCCTCAAAAACCGGAAAGAAACAAATTTAAATCTTGGAGCTTTCTGTCCCTGGAGTCTACTTATCTCAGTCAACTGACTACAATTTGGCTAGGTTTACTTGATGGCAATCCCAATGTGGGCATAAGAATGGGAGGAAAAAATAGCACAGTATACATTGCCCACTTCTTAAGGTGAACCTACTGTTGTTTGCATAAAACCAAAAATAGCACTGGCAGGGAAGGGCAGAGGAATGGGATACAGAGAGAGAGAGAGAGAGAGAGACTGAGAGACTGAGAGACAGAGAGACGGAGAGAGAGAGCTTATTGATCAAAACAGAGGACTTTCCAGCTGGTGATTATATGACAGTGAATAAACTAATAGCAACTCATAATTATGTGAAGCTTTTAAAATTGTCAACTGTTCAAAGGCTCTTCACAGGAACATTGCTAAACAAAAATTTGACACAATAGCAGCTGCTCTATTTAAAGGTATGTATATAGGGAAAGGTTTTGCTTGCAATTATTATTTCCTGCCGTTATGTTCAAATTTAGTGAAGTCAGTAAAGTCAATACAAAATTCTTTATTTCTAAGGCTAACATGACTAAACACAAAGTGTACTTGACATCTTATTTAGCTTACTACAAATGCCAGTCTGAGGTTTCAGATTATGGTTTATGTGGGCTTCCTTTTCCTTTGTGTAGGAATATATAACTTCAAATGTACAATTTTGTGTTTAGTTTTCATTTAGGATGAAAATCAAACTGTTTTCCTTAGAGCATTATTGAATAAGTACAGATTTTGCAGTTTATAATTAGTGTAATGGTGGCTTGGGGACAGACAGGAGGAATAAAATGGAGGGAAATATCACCATATGAAGGGAAGGACAGAAAAGAAAAGATACCCTACTTGGAGGGAGCCTCCTCAAACTAATTTATTCCCATGTTTTAGTTCTCTCTACCCTCATTTTATCTGCTGAGTGTAATCCACGTTGAATTGGTGCTGCAATGTAATCAGTCAACGTTAGTTGATTTACACATTAAATTATCACATCTGAAGCCAGGCTCTGTGTTATATCCTCAGTTTCCCCCCTTTTTCCATTGTCTCATGAAAACTTTTATTCACACTTTGTTTTAGTTTGATGGGCAGATGCCTCAGTCGCAATAGCACAAAATAGTACATCAAGAAGCTGTTACACAATGCAGAAATGGATGCATTTTTAGGTAGCTGTGCAGAACATCACCCTTTCAAATATTTTTCATTAGAGTATTTGGGAATTAGCTTCTAATAAATGTTTTTGCTTTTTGTTTGTTAGTGCTTGACATTCTGAATATACTGCACTGGGCTGGACAGAAAATCACAGTGATGGTGAATTGAATTCTGTACAACATCCTATTTTTAAAAAATACATTTAATTCACAAAGGACTACACTTACAGTATGAACAATTACCCACTATATACATGAAAGGGCCTCACTAGACATCAAATACTTTCCTGAAGAAGGGCTTATGCCCGAAACGTCGATTCTCCTGTTCCTTTGATGCTGCCTGACCTGCTGCGCTTTTCCAGCAACATATTTTTAAGCTCTGACCTCCAGCATCTGCAGTGCTCACTTTCTCCTATCAAATACTGAATCACAATGTAGATGTTTCTTATAAATACTCACTGTTGTGGTGGTTTTGGGCTCTTAGTCTCTGTCTAACTTCAATTTCAGGCAATAAATTGACAACCGAGAGTGTGTTGCTGGGAAAGCACAGCAGGTCAGGAAGCATCAGAGGAGCAGGATAAACGACATTTCAGGCTTTAGCCCTTCATCAGGCTTATGCCCGAAACGTCGATTCTCCTGCTCCTCAGATGCTGCCTGACCTGCTGTGCTTTCCCAGAACCACACTCTCAGTTCTAATCTCCAACATCTGCAGTCCCCACTTTCTCCTAAGAAATTGAGAGCATCAATATACAACTGGTACCGATAGCCAATGGACGTTGGACATAATGGACATAACTGCTGAAAAGCAATAGACATGAATGGTGTAGGCATGGCTACAAAGTTGTTATCTCCTCAGCTGATTGCACATGCTTTTCATTGAGTTTCCTCTATCAAGCAGTGATGAATGTGCTGGAAGACAATCAGAACCAGCATAGCTTCTGACTTAACCAAGTCAGTTGTGCAACAGAAAGAACATAAGAAATAGGAGCAAGATAGACCTTCGGCCCAGTCTGACATTCAGAAAAAAATCACATACTGATCCTCTAAGTTAGTGATTCTCAACCGTTTTATGGCCACAGCACCACCAGGAGCACTTCTCAGGTTTCAGGGCCCCCCTTTCAAACAGAGATAAAACACAAACAGACAGACAGACAGACAGAAAATCATTTATTATTGAAAAGCAAGAAAACTTGAACATTTAGACATACTGAACAAAACATAGAAAAAGACTTTATGAAATTAATCATCTAACAGGCCTGATGCGATCCTTGAGATTGGTGCTTTTCTGCAAGTTTCATGATATTGGGCTCCAAATTAGACAATGATAGTCAGAGGTCACCTCTTGTTGAAATATCAATTCTGTTCCTGGATTTTGTCAAGGAAACTACCTTGCAGAATCTGCTCTCAACCAAATATGTTGCCGAATTCAAACAATGTGTTGGAAAGATATTTTAATTGGGAGGGAAACTATTGACTCCAATGAAGGTTGTTGTTTGGGTATTTTATTGGTTCAGTTACCAGGCTCCCAGAATCCCTTGGGGCTCCCCTTCTCACAGTTTTCAGTCTGTGACCCCCTTCAAATGTGCCAGGGCCCCTAAAGGGGTCATATGGCCTCTGTTGAGAATGGCTGTTCTAAATCAAATTTCCTTTACTGCCCTTTCCCCATATCTCTTAATTCTTTTGCAGGAGAAAATAATGGTTGAAGATGATGGCATTGCTGTGAGGTTCCCTGAATAATCTGTTTATTTATGGGAAATGTATTTTCTTTGTCACTCACAAGGGCCATCACTCAATGTTTGATTTCCCTGTTTTGGACTCAAGTATTCTACTGGCCTTAAGTGTCATTGATTATACTGCCTCTATGGCAAAGCTTGGCTGACAGTCAGTATATGGCATAACCATCTTTTACATGAGAGCCTACAAATTTAGCATTGCTTGAAATAAATGTATCTGTACCTCTCTAGACCAATTCTATAGCAATGGTAGCTATAGTCATTTGGCCCTGATACCCACCAGCAAGGCATCCTTCCTTAATCTTCTCTTTTCCTGCCAATAACTCGTGAATTTGAGAATATCCTCAAAGGAATCTCATGATGGAAATGTGAATTGAAAAAAAAATTACACAAACTCTTGGCACCAAAACCCTCAAAACGGAGGTCTGTCAAAACCAACCACCCAAAAATAAACCATCAACTGCTATGAATAATGAACTGCAGATACAAAACAGTAGTGGAAACAATCTGTTGTCTCCATCTAAATGCTGACTTTCTGCCAGCAACAGACGTCCATATAAATGCCTGAATGAATTGCAGAGTGCATTCTTAGCCTGGGAAATGCATTTGCACTGAATTATAATAGTTTGATTAAACCCTTGCTTGTTATTTGTGAAAGCTTACTGAGTCCATGTCCTGACTGGAATATGTCCAATGGTGGGTGGTAAATGCCTTATTCTAGGAAAACCCCAACCACTGAGAGTCCACTATCAAAGGTTGTGCAACAACAAAGAAAAGAGACCCTCTTGTTTCACCCTGATTCATGTTTGAGCTCCCAGCAGTTCAATATGGGTTGCTTCATTTACTCAAGGCACCAAAAAGTGCACTTTCCAAAAGGTACCCTTGCTCCCCCATACCTTCTTCGCCATCCTCCTACAAAATAAAAATGCTTTAAAAGTCAGCCTTTGATTTTGAAGTCATCTACAAACAAAACAAGGGTGATGTGAGAAAAAGAAACTTTTCTCAACGGGACTGGATTAATTTAGGATATCTGGTCGGCATGGATAAGTTGGCCCGAAGGATCTGTGTCCGTCCTGTACGTCTCTGTGACTGTATGACACAGTGAGTGGACAGGGTATGGAAGTGGCTGTTAAGCACGTTGAGACATATTGTAAAGTGATTCACAATCAGCCCATTCTGAGATATCAGCAAGTTACAAGATTGAAACTGGCCATTAGCCCATCAAGTATTCTTCTCCACTGCCTGGAAGCATGGTGGAGGCAGGCTCAATTGAGATATCTGAGAGGGCATCAGATGAGTATTCAGTTAGAAATAGTGAGCAGGGGTGTGGAGAAAAGGAGGGAGGTTGGCAATGAGTAATAGAGCCAGTATAGGCATGATAGGCCAAATAGCCTCCTCCTGCGCTGTTACATATCTGTGACTAAACCAAGAGGTGCCCATCCTTCAAATTTGCAATAAGATAATGAGCATCGGTAAATAAAATGGCTGGGCTTTTTTTGTATTGTTTGCTGACATACCCTCACATGCATACTTAATATCTCTTCTAGTAAATTTCCGACTTGAAACATCTTAAAGCTGGAGAGGATCCAATTAATGTGAGAGCATCAAGAGAGTACACAAACATGATTTCTCCCCTTTATTCTTTCATGAGATATGGGTACAGCTGGCAAAATCAACTATTGTTGCTCATTCATAATTGCCCCTGAGCTGGGAGGCTTGTTGGGCCATTTCAGAGAGCAATTAAGAACTAATCACACATTTACCTGACTGAAAAAGGAGGTACAATTAGTTCTTTGTATGCTAATATCCTTTTGACATATAAGGTTATCCTTTAAAGCACTAAAGTATTCTAAATTTTGGGTTGGAACTGCTGTGATATATTATGGTAATTCCACCAACATTCCTTTTGCTTCATCCTTTTTGAACAATGAGCAAATTTTAATTGAGTTTAAGGATCTGAAAAAAGTACGCACACTTTAAGCATAAAAACTATTGCAATGTATTATCCCAGCCAGATCATCCACATTTCTCAAATCAGACAATTAGTAAAAAACTTAACAGAACCATGATACAGATAATGAATCCACCATCTATTGCGTGATTAAAATGATTAACAAGTGGCATATCAAGTGATGTTAAATGGAAAGAAGATTCAACAATTTGCAAAGTGATTTTTCCCAGAGTGGGGGACTCAATTACTAGGATCCACAAGTTCAAAGTGAGAGGGGAAAAGTTTAGGGAAGATATGTGTGGAAAGTTCTTTACGCAGAGGGTGATGGGTGCCTGGAATGCGTTGCCAATGGAAGTGGTAGAGGCGGGCATGATAGTGCCATTTAAGGTGTATCTAGGCGGATACCTGAATTGGCAGGGAGCAAAGGGATATAGACCCTTAGAAAATAGGTGACAGGTTTAGATAGAAGATCTGGATCGGCACAGGCTTGGAGGCCGAAAGGCCTGTTCCTGTTCTGTAATTTTCTTTGTTCTTTTGTTCTCTTTGATTCACAATTAGTTCATTCTGAGATACTAGAATATTATGAGACAGAAATAAGAGCATCCTGATCCAATCCTATTTTCATATTTGTTTCACATACACATTATTATTCCTTTTTTCAGGTCATCATCCAGTTTTCTCTGGAAAGGACTGATGGATACTGCATCGGTCTGGTGAAATTTTGCCTTCAGCAGAGAATAAACAGAAAGAAAATGTGGAAAAAGAAAGGATGTGAAGGTTATGAATGGTGCATTTCACAAAATCTAAAGAAATTCAGCTAGATGAATTCAGCTTATTGATTCAAGCTCTCCCTCGCTCCATTTACCTTTGGTTTTAAAGCTCCTTACATCTACTTCATCTATTTCTCATCGACAGGTATTATAGATATTTACTACTATTTCTGTCACTATACATTCAAAGTTAACATGCAGGGAAAGGCCAGCTGATTCCTGGACCATGACTGCTACAACAATTTGTTCCTCAGGTAATAAAAACCAACTCGGCAGATCACACGGATCAAAACGATCCATCACCTTCTATGTATAATGAATGGCAGATACAAAGACAGTCCTGTGGTCTCTATTTTACACTGCATCAATTTTGTGAGTCTGCTTCCTGAATGATTCATTCCACAGTTGGTGTGAAGGTAGTGTTACCATGGACCTGGCAGTATGTGGGGTTGTTCTCCCATTAGAAAGAGGTAACTTAACCTGCAGGTCACCACATCTGAGTCAAGGGGAGAGGTTGAGAAGGGGAGCCCTGCTGGGAACCTTGGCCAGAACAGAA
This sequence comes from Chiloscyllium plagiosum, assembly GCF_004010195.1. Taxonomy (NCBI): domain Eukaryota; kingdom Metazoa; phylum Chordata; class Chondrichthyes; order Orectolobiformes; family Hemiscylliidae; genus Chiloscyllium; species Chiloscyllium plagiosum. The sequence goes on along the minus strand of NC_057742.1, from coordinate 30,099,136 downwards.
CTGAACCTATGCTGCTGTGGTTACCACACATTACATACCAGCTGTCCTGCCAACTGAGCTAACCAACCAGCAGGTCACATAGTTCAACCTTCTTTTGAAGACATATGAGAGTCAATATGCACAATGTTCTGTCAGATAATGTTTCTGATAGTGTTAATGCGTGACATTTACAGTAAACATTCCCAATCTGATCATGACAGATGAGTCATACTAGTGGGGAATGCAGAAGTCTAGCTTGAGATCCTGATGGAGTTGGATGTATCTTCGGTATCTCCTAAATCTCTTTGCCGTTATATTTAACCAGCCAGTGTAATCTGTACTATTGCTATCATGCAATGAACTATATTGCATTAATGCATTAGTACAATTGGTTCTTCTCCACAACTGTAATCCAAATAGGCCCTTACACTCTGTACAAAAAAGTGGAATGGTTTCCACTAATCATTATTTTGTATTAGCGAGTTTTGAGAAGATTTGTAGCTTGGGTTGAAGTTCTGGGTTTGCTTGCTGAGCTGGAAGGTTCATTTCCAGACGTTTCATCAATCTACTAGGTAACATCTTCAGTGTTAAGCTTTGCCCAGAGGCCCACTGAAGATGTTACCTAGTAGGCTGACGAAACATCTAGAAATGAACCTTCCAGCTCAGCGAGCAAACCTACATCCAGATAAATTTGTATTGTTATTACATTGCCACATAAGGGGCTGTTAAACCCATCTTGATAATTAGTGTTTAAAAAAGTAGAAAAGAGGACTAAGGACTTCTGTGGTGTACGTAGTAGTATCCCTGCCTCTGAACCAGGCATTCTAGGCTCAAGGTCTGTGGGTCCTGAAGATTAGTCACTACAAATCGATGATAGGTTGATTATAAACCAATGAATTAAAAATACAGAATGGAGGATTGCATTAAGAGATGTGGGCTGTGAAAGAGGCCATTGAACCTGACTGCATGCCCCTGTTTGTGGTTACATCTGTAGGAAGGTCTCAATTGGGGATGACCAGTATAGGACAGGCAATTTGTAATCCCTGGTTACATTTTCATTGTCATTTTGCAAGTGTCTGTTAACATTGGGGTCTTTTGTTTCTGTGCCATATGAGGGGCTGTTAGATGGAGAGAGTTCAGGAGAGATTTATCAGGATGTTGTTGGGTATGAAAGGTTTGAGTTATAAGAACGGCTGGATAGCCTGGGACTACTTTCACTAGAGCGTAGGTGGTTGAGAGGTGACCTTATAGAGGTTTATAAAACCATGAGGGGTATAGAGAGGGTTGATGGTGGGTGTCTTTTCCCTTGGGTGGGGAATTTCAAGATTAGGGGGCACATTTTCAAAGTGAGAGAAGAGAAATTTGATAAAGGCATGAGTGGCAATTTCTTTTTACAGAGATGGTGGTTCATATGTGGAATAAACTCCCTGGGGAAGTGGTGAATGCAGGTACAGATACAACTTTTAAAAGACACTTAGGTAAGTACATGAATAGGAAATGTTTGGAGGGATTTAGGCCAGGTAGGACTAGATTAGTTTGGGATTATGGATCAGTGGGATTATGTCCAGCATGGACTGGTTGGACCGATGTGCTAGTTTCCGTGCTGTATGACTCTGTGACTCTATGAGTTATTTTAATGGAGCAGAAAGGAGGATTGGTGGTAGCACTTTCTCCCAACTCTTAGCTGCTCGGTGGATGGTTCCTCACAACATGGAACACACTACATAGATTAGCTGACAATACCTGAAGCTCTCCACTATCTGCAACAGAAAGCATTAGCTAACATCGAGCTTATTCCTACATTCACATAGATTAAACTCATTTCTCCTTGCCTTTCTGAATCTGCTAAACAGGAATAATCTATCAGAAGGAATTCTATCTAGCTCTTCAATTGTGGATGTTTATAATGCCGCCACTAAGTCTATACTTCTCTAAAGTAAACAACACAACATCTTTCAGCCTATCTAGTTATCAGGCCTATATTTATTTTCCCTTGTTTATATTGATGACTTCCTTTCCTAGTATCTGTTTTATTTTATTTAGAATTTATCTTACCTAAGCCGTATAATGTTTTCTATACCTTATCTCACCTTCCATCTCCATTTAATTGCACTTCCCCCAGGCCTCAGAGTTCCTGCTTGTAGCGTTTTATTCATAGATCATCTCCTTTATGCACAGAACTAATCAACCTCTTCCCTGCAGCCTCTTTATGGCTTCCTGTCTCTTTTATTAGTGTGGAAGCCGCAGTTGTACTCAGAATTCTAATCGTGGTCCGACCAGTGAGATACAAGCTTCAACATTACTCCAGTAAGCTTGTATTATATTGCAGAACAGAAGAACCTGCTAACAAAAGGTGAAGACTCTGCCCTCCTCCCTCAATCACCTCTGAACCAACACCCTATACCTCCGAACCAAGCCCCTACAACCTCCACCTCCCCCTTCCCAATTACTTGTCTGAAGGACTTTAGGGAGGCCATTCCATTTTCCACTCTCCTGAGAGTGGCCACAATTGGGTGCTGAGGGACTAGTACCATAGTCACTGAACCTCACTCATTCTGAGTGTTGCCTGACTTGTTGAGCATTTCCCATACTTTCGGTTTTCTTGTTTCAGATGTTGATTTAGTTCAGTTGGCTGGATGGCTGGTTTGTGATTCAGAGAGACACTAATAGACTGGGTACATTTCCTGTACCAGGTGAACTTACCAAGGATCCTAGAATTCTTACAATGCAGACAGAGGCCATTTGACCCAACAAGTCTGCACTGACCATTAGGAGAAGTTCCATCCAGGCACACCTCCTCACCCTATCCCCCATAACCCTGCATTTCACAAGGTCTATCCACCTAACATGCACATCTTTGGACCGTGGGAGGAAATTGGAGCACCCGGAGGAAGCCCACACCGACACATGGTTAAAAATGATCCTCCTTCCTGGACATATATAAATTCCACTAGGCCCACGTATATTATATTCAGCTTTATATTCAGTTTGTTTAGTTAGTCTTGCAGCTCTGTGATGAGAGATGCTATCTCCAATAAGAGATCAGAAGGCATTTTACACCAAAAGCCTCATGTCCCATTCCAGTCATTTCAGACTCAAAACATTAACTTTGTTTCTCTTTCCACTGATGCCGTCAGACCTGCTGAGTTTCGCCAGCATTTTCTGTTTTCCTTTCAGAAATTGATGACCAAGAATAGTGGATTCATGACATGGCCAAACCAGCTGAGCATTAACTTGTAAATCTTTCCAACTTATGTCAATGTTAGGGAGTTAAAAATGGGAGAGCGCTCTGGTCGGTCATATGAAAGAAAGAAGTTGGAGTCTCCAACATCACAATCCATAGCCCCAGGCAACTTCTTCCTCCCACGCAGTCTTTCAGGAGTGAGGATGACTTTCTTCCATTCCAAAGTCATGGGTTCTGAGATGTTTAAACAGTCCAGTGCTGGATCCATGCTGTGGGTGGGCCAGGTGTTTTTTGAAGAGGTGGATGGATGGGAAGCGCGGAGATCTGCAAGATCTTTCATCCTGCTGCTGTTTGTGAGTCCTGCTGGTCCTGTCAGAAACGTCGAGGTTACAGGCATCTTTGTCGATGCTTCTTATCCAGTTTGTGTGCAACAAATTCTCATGAGTTGACACTGAGGGTTTCTTTATAGTGTTTTTGCTGCCCACCTGCTAACTGTTTGCTGTGACAGAGGTTGAAATAGAGAGTAGAGTTGGAGTAGACACTTTGTGTCAGACAAGTGGACAAAGTGACTCACCTACCTCAGTGATTGATTGTAACTGATGCCCTTATGCTGGGGGTGTGAGTCTGAGATAGGATACTGAAATTAGGGCACCTACTTGGACATTGGATTTGCAAGACTTTGCAGAAGTGTCACTGGTGATACTTTTTCAGGATTTGAGATGTCTCGTTGTACATTGTCCATGTCTGAAATGCATACAGAAGGGTAAGTAACATTGCTGCACTATACACTAAAAGTGGTGCAGCGTTTGAGATCTTTGTCACTAAAAACTCTTGTTCCTCAGATGGCTAAAGGCTGTGTCACCACTGATGTCTGCCCAACCAAAAGGCAAGGTGTGAGAATTGATCACATTGTCCAGCAATATGCTGTAGACCTTGATAGTTGGAGGGCAGTGTTCCATAGTAGGAGTAGGTTGGAGGTGGACTTTTGTCTTCCAATTGTTTCGAATAATTCTTTCTTACACATCTCCATTTATGCATTGACAATTGCTCGGGACTCTCCCTCTGAGTATTTGCATTCTGCAGCTTGACAACTGAGGTTAAGGTAGTCACGGTTCTGGACTGGGTTAAACAGTTTGCAGGTCACTCTGGAGAGAAGCTGTAATCTAGCAGGATATTGGGTGGAGTGAGGAAGCTGGAGGAGTCACAGCCTTACTTGACTCCAGTTTTCACACGTATTGAGTCTGTGATGGATCTATTGGTGAGGATCATGACTTGCATGTTGCCACACAAAAGGTGGAGAATTGTCAAAGGTTTCTTTGAGCAGTGACATTTGAGAAGTATATTTCATAATCCTTCACTGGTGACAGAGCTGAAGAACTTTGTGAGGTTCGAAAAGACCAATTATAAAAGTTGCTGCTCCTCTCTGCATTTTTCTTCAGCTTGTCTTGCTGTGAAGACCATGTGCCATCTGATAGATAGATTCTGCATTGTCACTTTGGCTAGGGCTCTTCAGCATCTGTAAGGAGGAAACTGGGAAGGAGTTTTGCAATGTAACACACAGCAGAGACACCCCATGTAGTCACCGCATATCTCCTTTCTTGAAGGTGGTCACACTTATAGTATCTCGGAAATTCACCCGCAATCTCTCCTCCCTCCAGGTGAGAGAGCTGAGGTCACGTCTTTGTGCCAAGAATGCTTCACCGCCATATTTCAGTAAGAATTTCATTTACATCAGCGTTCTTGTTGCTTCTCAGCTGAACAATGACCTGTCAAGCACCAGTTGGGCTGGGGTTGTGGCAGATTGCATGCTTTGGAATGTAATTGAGGACATTTGCATGATGGACTATGTCTCAGTTGAGGAGATCCTTGAAATGCTCCTTCCAATGAGCACTGCCTGCCTTTCTGTCCTTAATGAGTGGTACTCCATTCTTGACTCTGAGTTGGATTTGTCCTTGGGCTATAGGTCACAACTGTGCTGAAGAATCACCACATATTGGGGCATTAGGTGTTGGCTGGACTTCCAACACTTTTTAAAATCATTCATGAGATGTGAATGTTGATGACTAGGCCAACATTTATAGCCCATTCCTAATTGACTGGAGGGCAGTTAAGAGTAAACATTTTAGTGAACCAAATGTTTTTGTTTTTAACATTAATCATTATTGGTTATGTTTATGATGAAAGTGAGGACTGCAGATGCTGGGGATTAGAGCTTAAAAATGTGTTGCTGGAAAAGCGCAGCAGGTCAGGCAGCATCAAAGGAACAGGAGAATCAACGTTTCTTCAGGAATGAGGAGGTTGTGCCAAGCAGGCTAAGATAAAAGATAGGGAGGAGGGACTTGGGGGGAGGGGCGTTGGGAATGCGATAGGTGGAAGGAGGTTAAGGTGAGGGTGATAGGCCGGAGAGGGGGTGGGGGCGGAGAGGTCGGGAAGAAGATTGCAGGTCAAGAAGGCGGTGCTGAGTCTGAGGG
>NC_057742.1:30035813-30093238 GCF_004010195.1 Chiloscyllium plagiosum | reverse complement strand
GGGGGGTGTGGATCTGACAAGGGAGTCGCGGAGGGAGTGGTCTTTCCGGAACGCTGATAGGGGTGGGGAGGGAAATATATCCTTGGTGGTGGGGTCCGTTTGGAGGTGGCGTAAATGACGAAGGATGATCCGATGTATCTGGAGGTTGGTGGTGTGGTAGGTGAGGACTAGTGGGGTTCTGTCCTGGTGGCGATTGGAGGGGCGGGGTTCAAGGGCAGAGGAGCGGGAAGTGGAGGAGATGCAGTGGAGAGCATCGTCAACCACCTCTGAGGGGAAATTGCGGTCTTTGAAGAAGGAGGCCATCTGGGTTATTTGGTATTGGAATTGGTCCTCCTGGGAGCAGATGCAGCGAAGGCAAAGAAATTGGGAATATGGGATGGCGTTTTTACAGGGGGCAGGGTGGGAAGAGATGTAATCTAGGTAGCTGTGTTCATTATGACCAGGCTTTAGGCGTTTGGTCAAGAAGAGGGCTCCTTTGCTGTTTGCCTTCTGTTTATTTGCCAATCACATATTTCCAAAGGTTTGTGTCTCTCCTCCATCTCTGATATTGAAATCACCAAGGAGATATCCTTTGGGATACAGGGCAATGATTGATGAAGGACTTGTAAAGTGCAGCACTGGAAAAGCACAGCAGGTCAGGTAGCATCTGAGGAGTAGGACAGTTGACGTTTCAGGCATAAGCCCTTTGTCAGGAATGTGGAGGAGGAAGGGGCCTCTGAGATAGGGTGCTGAGAGATAAATGGGCAGTAGGGGTGGGGCTGTGGGGAAGGTAGCTGGGAAGGTCATAGGTAGATGCAGGTAGAGGGTAACATCTCCATGCCCTGCTATTTATCTCTCAGCCCCCTTGCCCCTCCAAATTCCTAATGATATGGTCATGGCTGATTCCAGCTTGGCCTCAACTCAACTTTCCTGCCTGTTCCTCATTATCCTTCAACTATCACTAATCACAAATCTGTCTATCTTCTCCTTAAATCCATTCAGTGTATTGGTGACCATCACATTCTGAGGGAGTGAATTCCACAGATTAATTACCCTTTGAGGGAAGAAATTCCACCTCATCTTCGTTTTAAATCTTGCATTCCTTAGAGTCATAGAGATGTGCAGCATGGAAACAGATCCTTCGGTCCAACCCGTCCATGCTGACCAGATATCCCAACCCAATCCAGTCCCACCTGCCAGCACCCGGCCCATATCCCTCCAAATCCTTCCTCCTTATCCTAAAACTCTGATCTTTTTGTTCTAGATTGCTCCACCAGGGGAAATATCTATTCGACACTTACTTTGTCAATCTCCTTTAGCATATTCTATACCTCAATTAGATCTTCTCTTATCCTTCTGAACTCTAGTGAGTATAGGCCTAACCTGCTTAAATTATATTGTTATGAAGTTGAAGGCCTGTACTGTACCTTTAAGAGAGTGAAAATTGCTGTTTTGCACTGAAAGCCCACAAGTATCTGCCATATGACTAGCTAGCAGTCTCAGAGTGTACTGGAAAATTGAAAATATGCAACATTTGGCTGTGAAATAGATACCTGAGTTGGTTGCTGTTTTGATAACAATTCGAATTTAACCAATCAATTTAAATAATGCACCAGGAGACTAAAACCCAATTGATAATGAATTTATTGTTTTGCCAACATTGAACCAATGAGAAAATCTGATGTTGGAGAAATAAAAAAGGCAGGCAGTTTAAAAGTCAGACAGAGTAACTGGCATTGACAGAGTAACTGCCATCGAGAGTAACTGCCATTGAGACAGACCCAAACATTCTCTATCAAAGGTACCTTTTCATATAAAAATATTCACAGTAAAAGAAAGATAATGACCCAGGGAGATCTTCAGCTGGAAGAAGAGAGACACCAATGATGACACCCGCTGTGTGGTTTTGAAATTAAGTTGATGTAATTTTAGTAAGTGTTTTATTGGAACAGTATATTGTTATAGAGTTGGAGACAGATAATAAGCAGTTAAGAGAAAGGGGAGGCTTCAAGTTGTGAATAGTTGTTGTTTAATGTTCACTTTAGAGTTAAAAAATAAATTGATATTATGTTTTGTAAAATAGTGGAATTTGGGAGTTCTCTGTCACTTATATTTTGACAGATTACGAGGTGAGGTGAGCTTTTCTGGATGTTTGGTTTAATTAACAGAGGGGTTCACCACTGTGTCATAACACTCTGCATAACAGAAGCCTGTCATCTCTAGAATTAATCTCGCAAACCTTCTTCTAATGCAATTACTGCCTTCTTCAAGTAAGGGGACCAAGACTGTATGCAGTACTCCAGGTAGAGCACTGATTTTCATGTTATCTCAACTTTTTGCTCATGAATTTCAAAACAATCTGCTTCTAGATTATTAACGCTGTTTTGATTGCCTACAAGAACTAATTCGAGATTGCAATGTGCATGTAAAAGTGTATGTTGTCATAACAACGCAGACTTCTTGGTGGAATGTTGAGCCTGTGGCTTAGTTGGTTGGTGTGGATCAGATTGGTGCCAACAGCATGGGTTGAGCCCCTTTATAGCTGGGCTGGATTCATGCGCCTGCCTCCTGGCCTTATCTGGGGAGGAGGTCTTTGCCAAGTCGATATTGCTACCTTTGGACAGTGAGCTAAAGAAGTGTCTCTGCCAGACTGCTTTCAAAATATTTGATATACCACAACATCTGAACAACTAATTAAGGCCAACATTTTCAGTGAGCACCTTCCAGCAAACAATTGTTTTATATTTTGACTATTTTCAGCTCTGCAGAACCCCTGCTTCATGTTGTGCCCTAATTTCTTGGCTAATAAAACTCATGACAGTAGAAGATGTTTATTATTCCTGATTTCGTGAGCTATTCTCTCAGGCTCTTTTTGCACCTCTAATATCTCTTTTAAGCTCTTTTTGTATAACCCTGTACTCCTCCCAAAGTTCTCTATGCCTTTCTCCCTACAGAGATTATGAATTCAATTTTTAAAACTTCCTCATTAGGGATTGCTTGCTTGACTTGCATTTATTTATGTTATGTATTAACCCTATATGTTCACATTTTAATTTCAAATGCATTTCATTTTTTCTCCCTCAGCTGAGGCATCAGTTAGTGGCAATCTCTTTTTTGAAATGGTTTTGTCTAAATCCTAACTGATTTCCAACTTACCTGAATGTTATGCTCATGGATTTCCAAATATTCAGCTTCTATGTATCAGGGTTGTTTTGATTGCTGCCAAGAACTGGTTCAAGATACAAGCTCACTCTAGTTTGATTCCTAATGCACTGGGTCAAAGAACAAGTGATGACTTCTGATCTCTGATTATCTTTGGACAATCATGATTTATGTTGAATGGATTGAAATCACCCATGCTAATCGTATTATTGTCACTACATATTCTTCTTATTTCATCATAGGAAATGTTATCCTCATCTTTATCTTTCCCTGGAGGTCTGTAATAGATCCCTATCGCTCAATTTATCCAATGCATGCTTCTTAATTCAAGCCAGATTATTTCATTTTAAGGTTTTCCTGAGGACATCAGTTCAGCTTCCTTCATTTCCAAATGGTCCTGAACAAATGAAGTGACCTTTCTTTCTGCCCCTCCATTCCCATCCTTCCTGAAAATCCTGTGTTGACCAGCATTGAATTCCCTATTGCCTTCTGGGGCGAGCCAGCTTTTACTAATCATAATGTAATCATAATTTCCTGCCACTAAGTATGCTTCTCACTGGAGTATCTTATTTGGAATGCTTCTAGTATTCAGCTCCACGGGGGAGAAATGTGTTCGTGTAGAGTCACTTTGAGCTTCATTACAGTACACCATCCATAATTGTATGATATATTACGTATCTGTCTAAACTGTAATAAGTATGAATGTTATTTTTCTTACCATGTTTGAATTTCACAAATGTCTCTTCCACCTGATTTAATTTGCTGTTGCATCCCCCTCCCACCTCAATTTGTGTGTCATTAAGGAACATAGGAATCACTCAATAAGGAAAAGGCCCACACATTCTGCATGCTATCTTGACAATTACAGGATGCAACCATAAGTGGAGTTCTTGACTAACTAGACATCAAATAGTCTACAGCAGACTCAGACATGACTTGAGGAAAACCACAGATGGGAATTTCCAGAGCAATGTGATCCATATAAACATACTATACTTGTCAGAGTCCAGGTTTCTCAATTACTCATCATCTGTAACCCAATGAATTATCTTCTCAAAGAGATCCATTTGCTACAATTATATAAAAAAAGCTAATAGCCTCTCCCTTTTTATATAGTGCTGAACTTTCAATTTATTCCTCTGTATTTAAAGCTGAACTCTCAGATTCTGCCTGTTCAAGTAGGGACCATCCAGAATGTATTTGATCCTTCTCCCTCATGGAACAATTGCTGGCTATCTGTGGAACCACCATTTTTTTTGCCATCAATTCATCAACCACTCATTACAGTCCTGTGATTTTAGTTGGAAACATTTGATTGCACCAGAAACCAGAGGTACAGAAGAAACATCGAGGGCCGAAGGACCTGAACTGTGCTGCATTATTCTATGCTCTATGAAATACAACTTCAAGAGTTTTCACTATTCAACCACCATTATCTCCAATTACATTCCTGATTTCAGAATGCAAGGATAAAGTTGGAGAACTTGCATTCCATGGCCATTTCATTCAAATGAAGCTCAATCAGGTAGAGAACTAAAACACTGCGATATGCATGGGGTATGATGCATGGGTCTGGGTACAAAGCGCACTGATTTACAAAGTCGAGAGTGTGGTGCTGGAAAAGCACAGCAGGTCAGGCAACATCTGAGGAGCAGGAGTATCGACGTTTCGGGCATAAGCCCTTCATCAGGAATGAGGCTGATACTTTTCCAGTACCACACTCTCGACTCTGATCTCCAACATCTGTAGTCCTCACTGTTTCCTAATTGACTTACAAAACCCTATTTTGTGTTTCTGGCCAGGTACAATTTCAAGCCCCATAATAGCTTCTTCACTTTTTGTCACTTCAGCTAAACATGTGCACTTCACATGTAACATTGTAGAAGGGTGTCAGGAGACTGATTGGAAGAAGTATCCCCAAGTAGCCCTTTATCTGGGGAGGTGGTGGCCCAGCAGTGTTATCGCTAGACTATTAATCAAGAAACTAAGCTAATGTTCTAAGTTCAAATCCTACATGATACAAAAAATATTTGGAATAAAGAATCTATTGATGATCATGAAAACATTGTCAATTGTTGGGAAAATCCCATCTGGTTCACTAATTTCCTTCAGAGAAGGAAATCTGCCATCCTCACCTGGTCTGGCCTACATGCGACTTCAGACCCACTGCAATGGAGTTGACTCTCAACAACCCTGTGAAATGACCTACCAAGGTACTCCACTGTATCAATTGTTACAAAGTCTCCTCCACAATGGCTCTGTGGACAGCAGTGGTTCAAGAATGCAGCTCACCACCAGTTTCTCAAGGACAACTAGGGACATGCAATAATTTCTGGCCAGCCAGTGTTGCCTGCACCCTATGAGTGAATAAAAACAAAATGTGAAATTCACACATGTACACTTGTCACTATATCTTTTTTAGGAGGATAGATACCCTAAAGTAATTTCTTTCTGCTTACCTCAGTTCTATTGAGTCCAGTTATGTCTATCACCAGCCTGGCAGAGATCAGCTAACACAAACCAGAGCGCCAATCGAAACATGAGCCTTCTAGGTCGATATGACTCCATTCCACATTAAATGGCATATATTCTAACAGGGACATAAAGGTGGTGTGGGAGTTGGTACATATGGAGTCAGTAAAAATCCCGCTAATCATCTTACCCAGCATTTTAAGGCATGTAAGTTATGCAGGAAATGCTAAAACACTCAAGGCTTCAAAGTGGGAATGAATCTGGTGCATAAAAAATGTAACCTCGTTATATTTGTAGTGAGAAAACAGAGCTGCACTCTGTCCTTAGAGGGTTAATTCATCTCTACTTGATTTCCTGTTATTTTTCTGACAACATGCCTGATAACAGAGGTGATTTATATTCAGTGCTTGTTTGCTTATTACGCAGAATTAATAACATTGGGATTAATTTTGTGAATAATAATGAGGCCCAAGGGCTCATCTCCGCTAATATAAGACTTTCTTTCGAACTGCACAGTCTTACAGCTCAAACAAGTAACATACATTCATCAGTTATGACATCTTCACTTCAGGCAATAAAAAATACATCAAATGCATAGATTCTCCAAGTAAAAAAAAAGCCTTCAATTATATTCATTCTAAGTATATAACCTTCCTGTCATGACATTTTATCTGTCAGAAATATCCATTAAAGAATGAGACTGCACATAATATATCAAATGTTTTGTATTACATAGCAGAGAAAACAATGTAATTAATAAAGGCACTTAATAAATCACTGGCTCTTTCATTAATGGTATCTAATTTGTAAACAAACCTAAATTACCCAGAATATTTTGGATTGATTGTGTTTCACATCCGAAGTTGGAGGCGGTGGGTTGGACCAGGACTGGATCCTTGAGTTCTGGTGGTTTGTATTACTGCTGTGAGAAAAAAAGAACTTTGAAAGCAGTGATACTCAACATTTCTTCGTCTTAACATTGATGGAAAATGACAATTTTGCATTAAAAAATGCACACCCACACTTTGGTTTCCAAGTTTAGAAATTTCCAATTCCCACAGGAGGAGCTCCGATTAGTTAAGATGAACATAGAATTTGGGATTAATAGCTTCAATTTTTTCACAATACGCCAAGGAATTTGGAGCTAAGTTGAATGCTGTGGCCCCCACCTGTAATAAGATGAAATCTATACCACTGCAAGAGGATTTATCAAATACAACTACAAGCGGAGGATGGTAAGGCAGACATCTTACATGGAGGCCTAAGAGACAGACTCCAGTTCCATGTAACTGAACATCATAGAAACACCACCAACTGTGGATGCAGACAATTCAGTCCATCAAGTCCATGCCTACCCTCCAAAGAGCATCCCACCTAGCCCCAGCCTTCTACCCTATCCCTGCATTGCCCATGGCTAATCCACCTGGCCTGCACATTCCTGGACACTACAGGACAATTTAACATGGCCAATCCGCCTGCACATTTTTGGAATATGGGAGGAACCCCACACAGATACGGGTTGAATGTGCAAACTCCACACAGACAGTCACCTGAGGGTGGAATCGAACCCAGGTTCCTGGCAGTGGTAGCCATACTTTGACATAATTCCTGCTGTACATGTTCAGAGCTATACATGGACTAAATGTATACTTCCTAACACACTACACCAGCTTTGAGGCACCACACAGACAAATAAGACTTGAAAATGTGATCCCAAATACATGAATGAGCACCCAATGAGAAGTCCAGAGATCCCATTATACTGTACAGTTCACATCAAATAGCCATCTGCAACACATAATGCAATGGCTGAGAATGCATATCAATGTGTATCCTGTCTTCTTTCCACCCCTTCCACTGTGACCTCCAGACCAATTTTAGAAAATGGTGGTGCTTCTTCCCTTGCATGTTCAACTACTCCTCAAATAGTTCTTTTGCCTTTCAAAGTACACCCATCACTCCTCGCAGCTTCAAGGCACCTCCACTTCAAAAGGCACAGGTTACTTTTACCAAATATGGTCAAAAATCAAATGACACCAGGTTATGGACCTACAGACTTATTTGAAAACACCACCTTTCAGATGGAGGAGCAGCACTCCAACAGTTAGTGTCTTCAAATAAACCCGTTGAACTATAACCTGGGGTCGTGTGATTTTTGACCTTGTCCAACACCAGCACCTCCACATCTTAAGTAATATGAACCACTTTACAACACTGTTGATGCATGCAGCCAATAAGAACCAGATTTAGCGTTGGCAACCAATTAAAGAGCAGGTAGCATAAACTTAGTGCATTGTCTGCATTATAATGAATGATTTAACTGTATTGCATGATGCATGCACAAATTTTAGGAACTTCATCGAATTCCGCCCCAAAGTCTGCAGTCAGCATTTACAAGAAAACCAGCCATGATTCATTCCAAATGATGAATGGAAAATCTCAGGTCCTTTCAGCATAAAGTTCCTCACTGTCAGCCTGTTGCATGATGGGATGAATTTGGTTTGAGCTGGATAAAAAGCATAAATCAAAAGAAGTCTTAATGAACAAAGTGAGGGTGTAATTAACTGGAGGTCCTGGAGAAAAGTTTATCCCCTTGTTATAGAATCATAGAATCATACAGCATGGCAACAGATACCACGATCCAATTTGTCTGTGCCGATGAGATATCCCAATCTGACCTAGTCCCATTTGCCAGCATATGTTCCACATCCCTTTAAATCCTTCCCATTCGTATACCCATCCAGATGCCTTTTAAATATTGTAATTGTACCAGTCTCCACCACTTCCTCTGGCAGCACGTTCCATATATGCACCACGCTCTGGGTGAAAAAGTTGCCTTTCAGGTGCTTTTTAAAATTTTCCTCTCTCACCTTAAACTTATCCTGTCTAGTTCTGGACTCCCCCACGCTAGAAAAAAGAAATGGGCTATTCACCCTATCCATGCCCTTCATGATTTTATAAACCTCTATTAGTTCACCTCTCAGCCTCCAATTCACGAGGGAATTACTCTAGTCTATTCAGGTTCTCCCTATAACTCAAACCTTCCAGTCCTGGCAGCATCCTTGTAAATCTGTTCTGCACCTCTCAAGTTTAACAACATACTTCCCACAGACGGGCAACCAAAATAGTCTGTAATTACCTTATTGTTGTTTGTGGGGGGGGCTTGCCGTATGCAAATTGGATGCCCCATTTCCTACAACAGACTCTCCACTTCAAAAAACGCTTCATTTTCTGTAGGATGTTTTGGGATATTCTGCGATCACGAAAGGAGCTAAATAGAAGTCATTCTTTTATTCTTTTCCTTAGAGTTGGTGGAGCAGATAAACCCACGAGACTCGCTAAGACCCAGTTAGTGGGTGAAGTGAACCATTTTAAATTCTCAGAATGTGTGCACTGATTACTGAGGCCACTGTCACCTCACTAACCCCAACTAATAGAAACTGCCAACAGTTTCAATGATCCACCAGTTGGTTTTTATACTGAGTCATAAACATAGCCTTTGACGACTTGTCATCCAAAACAACTCCTCCAATCTTGAGTCTTAACAAGATGAATGGCACCAGTAGTACAGGAATAATTTTTCAAATAGATTATTTAATTATTTCCTTGTTGTTGATCAATTATCAAAACAGGTTGGTCTAACAGGTAACACACATTTTGAAGTTCATTTTAAAATGAAGTGTCCACTGGAAACCAGATCAATAAGCTGTTAAAACTTGCCACTTTTACAAACTGAGACAGTGTTAAAGAAAGTGGATCTTCATTCGGTATCATCATGAATGGAGGTAGCATTAGATCTTCAAAGTGAATTAAAGACCAAGGATCCTGCAGATGGGAGAGTGCAGGATGTGGTGAGGTGATGCTTTGGCATCTAAGCAGTTAAATACTATAAAGACTGGCTTAAACCCATAGGGGATATACAGCCATAAAGGTACAACCCTCAGCAATGCTGATCTGAAGAGACTGGATCGCATTTGCAGTCTGTGATGAGTGAATTGATTGGAGTTGGACTGAGGCATCCCTCACCTTGGCAGGAGAATTCTCTGTCAAATAATTAGTGACTCCAAATAGAACTGTGTCTGTTTGTATGCTGAGTGGAGCTGGGGTTAGGCTAGTTAATGCTCCACTTAAGCAAATATCCTGCAGGAATAACCATTTGGGTGAATGATTTAGAGATGCCGGTGTTGGACTGGGGTGTACAAAGTTAAAAATCACACAACACCAGGTTACAGTCCAACACGTTTAATTGGAAGCGCTTGAGTGAAGCGCCTGAAAGAACTGCTAATGCATGTAAAACCATATATCATTGAGTGGATTCCATCAAAAGAAAGAGGAAATTAGGAGCTGAAACTGGCTTGGAAGTCTCTGTACCAGCTCCAGCATCAACTCAGTGACTGTTTCTACATAAATTTGCAAAAAGAATGTCACAGTTGTTGAATGTCTAATGTGAGCATTTTCATTGAGCAGTCTGTTCATCACCATCCACTGTGCTGGTTGCTGCTGGCATAAGTAGGCCAAATCAGATTAAATCGCTCAAAGATTGAAACAGTGTGTTCATTATAAATAACAGCAGATACAAGGAATGACAGCAAGCCTGTAATTGGATCTCAGGGTTCACATTACAGTTGTGAACCATTTAAGCTTTCCTGTTACAGTGTGATATTTGAACCCTCTCAATTAGAATTTCACAATGTTACCTTTCATTGTTCTTTTTATCATTAAGGAGAAGTCAAAGGTTGGGTTTTCAAACAAGAAACACTTTAATGTGAAACAAAAGAAACCACTACTAACTGATTCACTGGTTTCATGACACTGTATATAGTACACACATTTCAACACAAATCAGCTGATACGTTAGATGGTGCTGTTGTAGGAATCTAAGATGTCAGCTGTTTCAAAACAGCGTAGAAGTAGCGAGGTTATGCTTCAGTTAGAAACAGAGCACTAGTGTAACCATTTCTGGAATACTGTGCACAATATTGATCACTTTATTTAAGCAAGGATGGAAATGTGTCGGAACAAATTCAGGAAAGGTTTAACAGACTAATACCTGGAGCTGGCAAGTTGTCTTATAAAGCAAAATTGGACAAACTTGGCTTGTATAAGCTAGAGTTCAGAAGAGGAAGAGGCAACTTGATTGAAACTATAAAGTACCAGAAGGTCTTGACAGCGAGATGACATTTAATCTTGTGGGAGAATTTAGGGGTTACTGATTTAATATAAGGCTTTATCCTTTTAAAACAGAAGTACATTGATTTTATTTTCGCTCAGAGGTTATTTGTCTTTGGAACTCCCTCCCTTTGAATATTTTTAAGGCAGAGGTAGATAGATTCTTCATCAGCAAAAGGGGCAAAAGATTTACAAAAGTAGGCAGAAATGTGGACTTGATCAGCCATGAACTTATTAAAGGATCGAGCAAACTCAAGGGATCAAATGGCCTACTCCTGCTCCTTGTTCACATGTTTGTATGTTCGACAAATCAATCCAGCTTCACGCCTTCTTAAGTCAATTATTGTTCTTTCTCCAATTCAGCATGATTTAATCAAATCACTTAGCATTGCGTGAATCATTAACCTTCATTGAAACATTGTATACATCATGAATGTGAATCTCAAAAGTAACAAGTAACAGGTGACTTGGTCATTAATTTAACAACTAACATAATTACCAATGATGTCAAACTTCCATGCAATCTTGATCCAATATCAATCCTGGAACAGGTATTGCTAATTTATCTATTATTGAGTAATTAAGTTTTGAAGATGATGAGATAAACTTTTTTGCCTTGTTTCCTGCAGGTGATGATTATTTTACCATATCTCACCTCCTGTGGCAACTTCAGAAGATCTAGTATGTCTTCTGGTCCTCTGACCTCTGCAGTGAGTTTTGCTCTGGTACTTTGAGCTTCTGGTCAATGCAAAGCAAAGTGATCTGCTGATTGTAGAACTTTTTTTCTGCTGATAGACATGACACATATTCCAACTTGCATTTATATCGTGCCGTTAAAGTGGTAAAATGTACAAAAGTACTTCACTGGTCAGTTATCAAGTAAATATTTGACAGGGGGACAACTTACAAAATCATAAAATTCTTATTGCTTAGGAGGCCTTTGGACCCAGCTTGTCTGAATTGGCTGTCTGTGTGAATACACTTAATGCCATTACCCGACCTTCTCCCCATAATCCTGAACATTCCTCTTTTTCAGACAACTGTCCAATTCCCTTTTGAATGTTTTAATTGAACCTGCCTCCAAAATGGTCTTATGCCATATCCCAAAACTTACTGCACGATAAGGAGGATCTTCCCATATCTCTGTTCTTTCTTTTCCAATGTCTGTAAATCTGTGTCCTCATATTCTTGACCTTCCCTTCTTCCTTACCCTCTCCAGACCCTTCATGATTTTGAATGCCTCCATCAAATCTCCTTTCAGCCTTCTCCTCTCCAAGGGAAACCGTTCCAAATTCTCAAATCTATTGCAATGTCAGGACAAGTCATAGTGTCATAGAGATGTACAGCATGGAAACATACCCTCCGGTCCAACTTGTCCCTGCTGACCAGATATCCCAACCTAATCTCTTCCCACCTGCCAGCACTTGGCCCATATTCCTCCAAAACTTTCCTATTTTTATACCCAGCCAGACGCCTTGCAAATGTTGCAATTGTACCAGCCTCCACCACTTCCTCTGACAGCTCATTCCATACACGTACCACCTTCTGTGCGAAAAAGTTGCCCCTCAGGTCTTTTTTATATCTTTCCCCTCTCACCCTAAACCTATGCCCCTTAGGTCTGGACTCCCCAACCTCAGGGAAGAGACTTTGTCTATCTATTCTATCCATGCCCTTCATGATTTAGATTAGATTAGATTAGATTACTTACAGTGTGGAAACAGGCCCTTCGGCCCAACAAGTCCACACCGACCCGCCGAAGCGCAACCCACCCATACCCCTACATTTACCCCTTACCTAACACTACGGGCAATTTAGCATGGCCAATTCACCTGACCTGCACATCTTTGGACTGTGGGAGGAAACCGGAGCACCCGGAGGAAACCCACGCAGACACGGGGAGAACGTGCAAACTCCACACAGTCAGTCGCCTGAGGCGGGAATTGAACCCGGGTCTCTGACGCTGCGAGGCAGCAGTGCTAACCACTGTACCACCGTGCCGCCCGAGAAGTGAAAACCTCTAGAAGTGCCGATTTGAAAACCTCTAGAAGGTCACTCCTCAGCCTCCGACACTCCAGGGAAAACAATCCCAGCCTACTCAACCTATCCCTATAACTCAAATCCTCCAACCCTGGCAACATTCTTGTAAATCTTTTCTGAACCCTTTCAAGTTTCACAACATCTTTCTAATAGGAAGGAGTCCAGAATTGCATGCAATATTCCAATAATGGCCTAACCAATGTCCTGTAGAGCCACAACATGACCTCTCAACTCCTGTACTCAATACTCTGACCAATAAAGGAAAGTATACCAAATGCCTTCTTCACTATCCTATCAACCTGTGACTCCACTTTCAAGGAGCTGTGAACTTGCACTTCAAGGTCTCTTTGTTCAGCAACACTCCCTAAGTCTTACCATTAAGTGTATAAGTCCTGCTAAGATTTGCTTTCCCAAAATTCAGTACCTCATTTACCTAATTAAAATCTGAGGTAACCTTCATCACTGTCCACTACACCTCCAATTGTGGTGTCATCTGCAAACTTACTAACTATACCTTTTATTCTCATCCAATCATTTATATAAATGACAAAAAGTAGGGGACCTAGCACCAATCCTTGTGGCACTCCACTGGTCACAGGCCTCCAGTCTGAAAAACAACCCTCTACCACCATCCTCTGTCTTTGAGCCAGTTCTGTATCCAAATGGCTAGTTCTCCTTGTATTCCATGAGATCTAACCATGCTAAACAGTATCCCATGGGGAATCTTGTAGATCGCCTTGCTGAAATCCATATAGATCACGTCTACTGCTCTGCCCTCATCACTTCTCTTTATTACTTCTTCAAAAAACTCAATCAAGTTTGTGAGACATGATTTCCCACAAAGCCATGTAGACTATCCCTAAACAGTCATTGCCTTTCCAAGTACATGTACGTCCTGTCCCTGAGGATTCCCTCCAACATCTTGCCCACCACTGATGTCAGGCTCACCGGTCTATAGTTCCCTGGCTTGTCCTTACCACCTTCTTAAACAGTGGCACCGTGTTAACCAACCTCCAGTCTTCCGGCACCCACCTGTGACTATTGATGATACAAATATTTCAGTAAGGGGACCAGAAGGTGGTCAAAGGCTTGAGTTAAAGGAGCTGGGGTTGGGGTACAAGGATGGTTTGGGAAAATTTCAGAACAGAGTGTAGTGCTGGAAAAGCACAGCAGATCAGGCAGCATCAGAGGAGCACAAGAACCGACGTCTCAGGCATAAGCCCTTCATCAAGAATGAGGCTTGTCGGCTAGGGCTGAGAGATAAATTGGAGGGGGGTGGGGTTGGGAGGAAGGTAGTTGGGAAAGCGATAGGTCAATGAAGGTGATGGAGAAGATGATGGATGGTCCAGAGGCAGTGCTGAGTTGGAGGCTTGTGACTAGGATAATGTGGGGAGAAGGGAAATGAGGAATCTGATGAAGGGCTAATGCCCAAAACATTGATTCTCCTGCTCCTCGGATGCTGCCTGACCTGCTGTGCTTTTCCAGCAACACACTCTCAACTCTGATCTCCAGCATCTGCAGTCCTCACTTTCTCCTGGAAATTTCAGAACAATATGGCGAGGTGATGGTTTGTGGTATGGTTAGTCGACAAGTAATC
Organism: Chiloscyllium plagiosum; assembly: GCF_004010195.1. Lineage (NCBI taxonomy): Eukaryota > Metazoa > Chordata > Chondrichthyes > Orectolobiformes > Hemiscylliidae > Chiloscyllium > Chiloscyllium plagiosum. The sequence continues at coordinate 30,078,822 of NC_057742.1, read as the reverse complement.
CAGTGTAAACCAGAAACTCAGGTAAGCATAACGTAGCCGATCATGGAATTTGAATTCAATAAAGCCAAAACTCGTCTGATTTACCCATGCCCTTCAGGGAAGGAAATCTACTGTCCTTACCAGGTCTGGCCTACATGTGATTCTAGAGACACTGAAATGTGTTCGACATTGACATCTGGTAACTATGTTGGGAGATCTGTCACACAGCCACATCAATCCTGATATAGTCATACTCTTGGCAGCAGACTTTACATACAAAGTCCCAAACAACACCATCCCCATCCTTGCGTATGTTCTGTACTACTGCCAGTCAGACCTAGCAGAGGTGGCGGCAGAATGGTACAAAGTCGGGACAGAGTTACCCTGGGCATTCTCAACATTAACTCCGGGCCCAATGAACTTTCATAATGTTTGGCCAAACATGGGCATGGAAATCTTCTGCTGATTATCACGTACTGCCCTCCTTGGGTCATGAATCAGTGTTTCTCCATGTTGAACAGCACTTTGAGGAAACAATGAGGTTGGAGATTGACATGAGTGTCGAATGTACTCCGAGTGGGCGACTTCAATGTCTATCACCAAGAATGGTTCAGTAGCAGCATAAAGGACATAGCTGCTGGACTGAGTTTGCAGCAGGTGGTGAGGGAACCAACAACAGGGAAAAAACATACTTGAGCTCATCCTCACCATTTTACAGGCTGCAGATGCATCTCTCCGCGTAGCTATAAGAGTGACCATGGCACAGTTCTTTGAGAATGTGTCTTCACAAAGAGAATACCCACTATCACAGTGTTAAATAGGATAGATTTTGAACAGATCTAGCAAAACAAATCTGGACAGCCCCCATGAGGTCCTCTGTATCATCAGTAGTAACACAATCTGTAACCCCATGGCCCATCTCCTTCACTTTACCATTGCCATCAAACCAGGAGATCAACAATTGGCTCAATGGACAATCAGGAGAGCACACCAGGAACAGCACCAGGCATAGCTAAAAATTGGGTGCTAATCCAGTGAAATTACAAAACACAACTATTTGTGTGTCAAACAGCATAAGCAACAAATGATAGACAGAGCTAAGTGATCCCACAAACAATGGGTCAGATCTAAGCTCTCTGGTTCCTCCAGATCCAATTATGGCTGGGGCTGGACACCAGAACAACTCACCAATGGACGATTTCCACAAATATCTCCATTCTTAATGATGGGAGAGCCCAGCATATCAGTGCAAAAGATAAGATTGAAACATTTGTTCCAATCTTCACCCAGAAATGCCAAATGAACAATCCAGCATCCTCACCACTTGAACATTTCAAGTGAATCACAGAATGAAATCATAGAATCATCACAGGTGCCAGTCCTCACCAATTTGATTTACTTCTTGTCATGTCAGGAATTGGCTGAAGGCACTGGGTATTGAAAAGGTTTTGGGTCCTGACAACATTCTGGAAATAGTACTGAAGACTTGTGTTTCAGAATGCACTCTGCCTCTAACCACGCTGTTCCAGTACAGCTCCAAAACTGGAATTTCCCAGATAATATGGAAGATAGCCCAGGTATGACCTGTACATATAAGCAAGACAAATCCAATCCAGTCAATTACTACCCCATCAGTCTACTTTCAGCAGTAAGGTGATGGAAGATATCATCAGCAGTATTATAGAGCAGCACATGCTTAGCAACAATCTGCTCACTGTTTGAGTTCTGCTAGGACCACTGAGCTCCTGATCTCACGACAGCTTTGGTTCAAACATGGACAAAACAGCTGAATTCTAGACGTGAGCTGAAAGTGACTGCACTTGATATCAAAGCCACATTTGACCAAATGTAGGATCAAGGTGCCCCTAGCAAAACAGGAATCAATAGGATTCAGTGGGAAAACACTCTGCTGTCAAACCTAGTAGAGAGGAACTTTGATTATCCGAAGGACGCGAACAAGAAGTACTTCATTCGATTAATTGAATTCCGGATAATCAAATGCTGGATAACATAGTCTAACCAAGCATCGGGACCTGGCAATTTTGCCGGATAATCCGACATTCGGATAATCGAATGCCCGATAATTGAAGTTCCTCTGTATAAAAGAAGATGGTTGTCGTTGTTGGAGGTCAGTCACCTCAGCTCCAAAATATCTCTGCAGGAATTCATTTCTTTATTTATTCATTTGTGACATGTGGGTGTCACTGGCTGGGCCAGCATTTTTATTGCCCGTCCCTAGTTACCCCTTGAGAAGGTGGTGGTAAGCTGCCTTCTTGAACCGCTGCAGTCCACCTACTGTGGGTTGAATCACAATGCCATTAGAGAGGGAATTCTAGGATTTTGACTTAGCAACTGTTAAGGAACAGTGATATATTTCCAAGTCAGGATGGTGAGTGGTTTGGAGAGGAACTTGACTATGATGGTGTTCCCATATATCTGCTGCCTTTTTCCTTCTAGATGGAAGTGGCTGTGGGTTTGGAAGAAATTTCATAGGGTACTGTCCTTGCCTCTACCACCTTTACTTGCTTCATTAATGACCGTCCTTTTGTCATCTTAATCAGAAGTGGTGATGTTTGCTGACAACTGCACAATATTTAGCACCATTTGCAGTTCCTGAGACACTGTGATGCAGTTCACGACCAAATGCAGCCAAACCTGGAATTGACCAACTCCAATAAGAGAGAATCTAACCATTGCCTCTTGACATTTAGCGGCATTCCCATCACTGAATCCCCCAATGTCAACATCCTGGGAGTTACCATTGACCAGAGGTAAGTTAAAATTTAAATTGAAGTATTATGGCTGTAAGAGCAGGTCAGAGGCTAAGAATCCTGGTTTGGCTTACTCACCTCCTAAATCCCCAAAGCATGTCCGTCATCTACAAGGAGCCAGTCAGGATTGTGATGGAATATTCCCCACATGCCTGGATGAGTGCAACTCTAACAACACTCAAGAAGCTTGACAGTATCTACTATTCTTGATTGGCACCACATCCAAAAGTGTTCTGTTCCTTCATTTGCCCAGTGCTCAGTCGAAGCAGTCTGCACTATCTACAAGAAGTACCGCAGAAATTAACCAAGGCTCCTTAGACAGCACTTTTCAAACCCACGGCCATTGCCATCCCGAAGGACAATGCAGCAGACACTTGGGAATAGTACCAGCATCTGCAAGCTCCCCTCCAAGCCACTCACTATCATGATTTGGAAATACATTGGCATTCCTTCAGTGCCTAGGACGAAATCCTGGATCATTTCAAGTGAATTGAGATCAGAATCATAGAGTTATACAGTGCAGAACAGTTCCATGGAGTCTGCCAAAAAAGTAATCACTTTCCAGTACTTGGTACATAGCCTTGATGTTCTGACACTTCAAGTGCTTATCCAAGTACTCTTTAAAGGTTATGAGGTTTCCTGCCTCAACTCCCCTCCCAAGTAGATAGGCAGGAGGCTGGAAGAACACAGCAAAGCCAGGCAGCATCAGAGGTGCAGAAGTCGACATTTCGGTGTAACCCTTCTTCAGGAGTGGGTGTGGGTGTGAGGGAGCTGCAGATAAAAGGGGAAGTGGGGGCAAGTTGGTGGTGGGGAAAGGTGAAGACAGGTAGAGGGTACGACCTGGTTGGTCAATGGGAGGAATGAATCCGGTTGGTGGCAGGGAGCAGTGGAAGGGAGGGGGTGGGGCTGGGATGGGAGTCGTGGGATGGGGAAGGGAGGTTATTTGAAATTGGAGGACTCAGTGTTGAGTTCTCCAGACAGTAGTCTCAACTCCCCTCCCAGGCAGTGCAGTCAAATCATAGAAATAAAGAACTACCTCTCTCCCTTATGGCATTTTGGGTCAACCTAGGACACATGGACTGCAGCGCACCACCATCACCTTCTCAAGGGCATCGAGAATGGGCAATAAAGCTGGTCCAGGTGGCTATGTCCACAATCCATGAATACATTTGAAAAAAAAAGCTGGAAGTGCAGCCAATATTGTGAGGCAATGAAAATTGAAGAGGCAAAGAATCTGGGTTTGGAGGATCACAGAGATCTCAAAGGGTGGTAATGCTGGAAGACATTATAGAGATAAGGAGTGCTGGATCCATGGAGGGATTTAAACACAAGGAGGAGAATTTAAAATGCAAGACATTGGCTGGGCCAGGAGACATGTTACCACTAAAATCATCCACTCCTTGCTTACTTTCTTGCTGAGGCATGTGATTATCAAATCTTAGTCATCATTCTGAAAAAGATCTATCAGAACATGCATTGTAATTTAGCCCTGAAGAGCTTGCAGGCTGAAATACTGGCAAGACATTTAATAGTTTGCCCACAGATGTTAATGACAGCTTTTAGTACATTGTAAAGAGGTGTCTACAAAACAATAAAACAGAACTGGATGTCAGCTGAATCACTACAGGCTCAGCAGGTAAATATAAAGTGTGATGCGGGACGTCGGTTTGCTCCAAGGTTCACTTCCCCCATCTGTGCTGAGGTACGGTGAGGTGGTTAGCACTTTGAATTAGACATAGTGTACCTGTCATTAAACATTGGCCTCAGCCTTTCCAGGCAAGAGGAACAACTCTCAATCAGGCTCAGCTGCTGATCGTTGAACAGGCTGGGAAAAACTCGAGTGCATGTGTGTCAGATGGGAATGGGGTCACAGTTGGTGGCAAGACCTCACATTGATCTCAATACTGTCTAGTTTCACATGGAAAGGAGGATCACTTAGAGGTAGATGGCTATCAGTATACAAGGAGCTTTCAGGAAAACAGGTATTGGAAAAGTGCTACATGCATAAGAAAATCTATTTAATTGAATGTCTTCATAATTCTCAGCAAGGATTGGAAATTTTACATGTCATAAATATCTCCAACAATGATATGTAATGGAGGTTCTGAAATTATAAATAAGGTAATAAATGTGTCTTCCGATCACTTTATAAATGGACAGTCATTGTTCCCAATGTAACCCTGTGCTTTTAACCAGTGCTGCATATTAAACAGACTCTACCAAGGGTCATTTGTATTTTACTTAATGAGCAACTTAACAGTGTCCTTAAAAAATTAAATTCCAGTGGTTTTTGATGGATGGTTTTATTGTCACATGTATTTTACAGTGAGAAAACCAGTAAAGTACAATTAAAAGCTTTTCCACTGTTGCCATGATCTGGCGCTATTAGATTAGATTACATTACAGTGTGGAAACAGGCCCTTCGGCCCAACAAGTCTACACCGACCCGCCGAAGCGCAACCCACCCATACCCCTACATTTACCCCTTACCTAACACTACGGGTAATTTAGCATAGCCAATTCACCTGACCTGCACATCTTTGGACTGTGGGAGGAAACCGGAGCACCCGGAGGAAACCCACGCAGACATGGGGAGAATGTGCAAACTCCACACAGTCAGTCGCCTGAGGCGGGAATTGAACCCGGGTCTCTGGCGCTGTGAGGCAGCAGTGCTAACCACTGTGCCACCGTGCCGCCCACTTCCCCCATCTGTGCTATTTTGAATAGCTTTAAGAAAAATAACAAAAAAGCAGAAAAATCAAGCTTAAAGAAAGTCCATTAGTGCTGAACCTTCTCATCATCAACGATGACTGCGTTACCATCCATCCTCCACAGCCATCTACACCAGGATCACCAATGTCAGAGTGCCAGCAAGGCAGCATGGTGGCTCAGTGGTTAGCACTGCTGCTTCACAGCACCAGGGACCCGGGTTCAATTCCCACCTCGGGCAACTGTCTGTGTGGAGTTTGCATGTTCTGCATGGGTCTCCTCCGGGTGCTCCAGTTCCCTCCCACAGTCCAAAGGTGTCAGGTTAGGTGAATTGGCCATGCTAAATTGTCTGTTGTGATAGGTGGATTAGTTAGGGGTAAATTATGGGAATGGGTCTGGGTGGGTTTGCTCTTTGGAGGGGTGGTGTGGACTTGTTGGGCTGAAGGGCCTGTTTCCACCCTGTAGGGAATCTAACCTAATACATCTCTTGCCACTGGGTGCACTTCATTGATGTCCTTTTGCTGCTGCCAGTGCTGGACCCAACCAACAATGAAGACACCATCTTTTGCCACAGGGACTTCCTCGCCAACGTGTGGCTTCTGTTGATGTAGCAGCCACTGACTCCAATGGCAGGTCCTGTACTCACCCTAGAAAAGTATGTAAGAGCTCACTCACCACCACCACTGGTTCCACACTGGGCCCACTCAAATCCACACTAGGCTCACCTGAATCCACACTGGGACCAATTGAATCCATGCTGAGGCCACTTGAATCCAAGCTCGGCCCACTCCTGTCCTCGCTGGGCCCACTCGAATCCATATTGGGCCCACTCAAATCCATATTGGGCCCACTCGAATCCAAGTTGTGCCCACTCAAATCCATGCTGGACCCACTCAGTACATGCTGGGCCCACTGGAATCCACACTGGACCCACTGGAATCCACCGCTGGGCCCACGGGAATCTATGCTGGGCCCACTGGAATCCATGCAGGGCCCACTCAGTCCATGCTGGGTCCACTGGAATCCATGCAGGGCCCACTCAGTCCATGCTGGGCCCACTCAGTACATGCTGGGCCCACGGGAATCCACGCTGTGCCCACGGGAATCCACGCTGTGCCCACGGGAATCCACGCTGGGCCCACTGTAAACCATGCTGGGCCTTCTTGAGTCCATGCTGGGTCCACTCGAATCCACACTGGACCCACTCCAGTCCTCGCTGGGTCCACTCGAGTCCATGTTGGGCCCACTTGAGTTATGGTGGGCCCACTCGAGACTAAGCAACCCACTTGAACCCACGCTGGGCCCAATCAAATCCATGCTGGGCCCACTCGAGTCCATGCTGGGCCCAACCGAATCCATGCTAATCCCCTGCCATCTTAATGACGTGGTTTACCAAATTATGATGGATTATAATTTGCCTCAAATAACTCTTAGAGTGCTACATTAGTACATACAGTTTGAAACACAAACAAACTGATTTCTGTAAAAATCTGATAGAAACCAGGACATCACACTGTTGAAAAGTTTGGAGTACTGTGCAGAATGCCTAATGGAAAATGGAGTTTGTGCAAATTATATCCTCATTTTCAATTAGAGTCTGGCTGTAGAATGTAACTGAACTAAGAAAGACTATACTGTTTGGCTTATACTTCACAGACATGACTACTTTCACGCCAGCCAAAAAAATACATATTTTACCTTTTCAGAAATACCTAATCACAAATATTTCTGTGCTTCACTCTACAAATCAGTTTCTGCACTCAGTCATAACGCCATCTCCTTCAAAACACATTTCAGTGAAATGTTGCAAAACTGGGTAACCTTTGAAAGTGTGTATTGAAAATTGCTGCAGAATGTACATTGGTCCCAGAGGGCCTGCCCTTGTTATATACAAGCAGTTCTTTGAAGCCCTGCTTTTCATCTGGTGAGAAGGGTCTGTTTGTACAACGATGGGACTGCGTGAAAGCAGCTACTGGTAAATGAGGCCTGCGTGCTGAGGCCACTTCATCTATTTGATGAAACATGGATGATGCAACAGCATTTTTACATCTGTGAGCCTAAGATCAGGTTCAACTGAGCTCAGAAATACCATACGCTGGATTTCACTTCACTAAGTGAACTTCCCATGTTCCATACTCCTGGGGATCATTCCTCTTTGCTGTTTGTCTACTGGAAACCCCTGGAACTTGGAGGTACAATTTAAAAATAAGAGGTCTCCCTTTCAAGTTAGGAATGCGAAGCATACTTTTATTTTGGTTAGTCCATAGAATTCTCCTTCCCAGATTGAAGCTGGAGGATTGGTCACTGAATTTAGTTAAGGCAGAATTGGATAGTTTTCTTTCATAGACCAGAGAGGTCAAAGGTTATGAAGGCAGACAGAAAAATGGAGTTAAACCACAATAAGATCAACCATGATCTTATCAAATGGCAGAGCAGGCTTGCTAAATGGCCTTCATATTTAAATTTTATAGACTTGAGACAAATGCTTTGAAGCAGGAATTTGCCAAGAGACTACCTTTATTGGAAAGGGTAAACATTTCATAATTACATTCAGAAAAAAGGGGAAATAAAAACACAAAGTGGATGTCTATGAGTTACTCACAAAGATCTTCATTTTATATGTCACTTGTAGATATAACACAAACACAAATCAATGTCTGTTCAGCAGATAATGAGTGTAGTAAACTTTACCAGGCTTATATAGTGCATTTTATAGTGGAGAAAATACAGAGTGACACACAGATAAAAGGCAATTTCACAGTAAGAGAAGTGCCTCAATTTTGAGTACCTTCACTTAGCAAATTATCTCCCTGGTTCAGTTTTTTACTTCTCTCTGTGTACATCAAGAGGGTCATGACAAGTGAGGGGAGAGATGCTCAGACTGCTTGCCAAAGTCACATGGGTCAAAAGTCAAAGTTTGGAGCTTAGCCAGCTCTATGTCAGGAAATTGCATCGTGAAGTTGATAATTGAAGTCTTTGTAAAACTGCACACAAGAGTGTGAGGCCAGTTTACAATCAAAAACAGAACTACTGTGCACTGTTTTCAGCCTCTGCTGTGTGACTGCAGTGCTGGTGCTCCTCTCACACTGTTCCATAAATTTTAAACAATAAGAATATTTTGGAGCAAGAGAAAGCCTAATATGCATATCTCTCTTCCATAAATCGCCTCAATTCTCCTCTTTCCTGAAGGATATGTAATTATTGCTTTTTACTGACACCTCAAGGCTGTTTCCAGGTAACCTCTTTCAGAACTCACCAGGGTTTTCCACTAAACTCCTCTTCACGCACGTGAATATTCAGGAGTAAAGGTTTTGAACTTGTGCTCGGCAGCGTGAGCAATTCCCTCAAATGCACAAAGAATCTGGACTCGTGAACATGAAAGCGAAATTTCAACCTTCTTGTTTTTAAACTTGTCAGCCCAGCACTTGAACTCTTCCACATCGTTACAACAATTTATTGTCTGGGCCTAGTTTCTCAATTCCCCATAGTACTGTGAACATTTCAGTTACATCAGCTTGAAATTTCTTGTTTCTAAAGAAAACAAGTTCAGCTTCCTTAACTTGCCTCATAACTTAAGAGTTCTGATACTCAGAATCATCTTTGTGGATTGTCTCTGCATACTCGAGGGAAATAATATCCTTCCTGTGATTAGTTAGTCAGAATGTCACACGATACTCCAACTGGAGTCTGACCACTGCCCCCCTACTGCGACATTTGGAGCCCCTTTGATTTGTACCCTGTGCTTTCAGTCATGATGGAAATAACAAAAGACTGACATTCATAGGTTTGCAATATACTGAAGCCTAGTTCCCAGAGGTGAAAGGTAGTTGGGAATAAATGGTTTTGGGCAATAGTGAAATTAACAGCCCATTTTGCATTCCCAATTATTTCCTTTTCCAGTTCAATGGATAACTGGTTATATAACGACAAAGTTATAGTGACCATTCACTCACACCCTTGTTCACATCCACACAACACACAGCATGTCACGGCATATCACACACTGCCATTCCACAGCACACACACATTCCCCCACAAAGGCTCACACTCCGACCACACACCCAATAGGATCGCAGAGCCTCCAGGAACTCCCAGGCGTCTCCAAGCAATAAACATAAGTCTGCTGGATGCTGCTATGAGCAGTTCTGAGGAATTCCTGGAAGAGTACAGATGCCTTAAAACACAGTATATATGCTTTTCGTTGACGATATTCATTTATTCATTCTGAGAATATTGCAAATAGGAAGAAATATTGGTTGACCAGGCAGTGATTGGATGTAAAATGTAACAAATGATTTGAGATTGTGGTCAGTGAAATCTGGTGACTTTACACAAGTAGCACACTGACACGTGACCCCCATTATATAACTTGTACACCCCCCAACACTACTCTTTAGCTCTATACCACAAGGGACACCAAGTCCGAAATCACAGAAGCAAGCACACACCATTCTCTCACTTTTACTAGATTGAGAAACGATTTTCAACATAAAATATTATCATCTTCCATTTGTATTTGTGAATCCTTGAATTGAAGGAGCTGTGTATCTCAAACAAAGCCAAACTAAGGTTGTCTTTAAAAAGAAACAATTTTCTCTTAAATGGAATTCATTTCTGGCAATATTTAAATTATAATTTATTAAAAAAACTCACCCATTCTGGTGCTGAACAAAGAGCAGGGTCTTTCTTCCTGAGAAAGAGTAGAGAAAGTGGTGGGAAGGGAACATAATGCTGGGTTGGCATTGGGGGCACTCATTTTCTTCCCACCAACACAGAAATTAAATTCTGGGTGTGAAGGCCTAATCACAACATTCCTTCTCTTTCTTTATAATGATGTATGCTACTACAGTGTCGGTCCAGTGAATGAACAGTCGCATTACAGTGGGATTTGAATCTACATCCCCAGAGCACTAGTCCACTGGTGATGCCCGGAGTGGGGACTCCTGGCTGCGTTAGGTCTGGAGCCAGGACTTTTGGCAGCAGCGGTGGGACATCAGCTGCAGTAGTGGTGGCGGTGCCTAGAAGGGTTCTCCTGGCTGCGATAGGCCCGGAGCCTGGACTCTTGGCAGTTGCGGTACCTGAGGCAGGGACTCCAAGCTGCGGTAGGCCCAGAGTGGTGATTCCTGGCAGCAGCAGTGAGGCAGCTTTGGTAGCAGTGGAACCACAATCTCCTGGGACATTGGCATCAATGTTGCAGTACCCAGAGTCAGACACCTTGAAGCCCAGAACACCTTGTAGAAGCCCGTGAGCTGTGTTTGAGGCCGCAATTTGAACAAAAGATGAACTCTATTTGAGTAATTTCTTTTTATTCTTTTTGTAACTCAAAATGGTGCCGGATTGTGGTGACCAAAATCTTTTCACTGTATCTTCCTAGATATATTTGACAATAAAATCATTCATTCATTCATTCATGGCATTACCACAATGCCACCATTTCCCAGTGAAGGAATAGCCCTCTAAAGCTATAACGGAGATGCCACAAGAACCTTTAATTCACAGCTATCAATGTCACATGGCACAAGAATGTCAGCCCATGGTTTAGCAGAAATGTGATTCTCACAGGAACTTTTAAAAAATGACATCTTTGGAACGACAGCGCCAAACATGATTTATAATTTCCTCAGCTCCTGTCAGGCTCTTTGATCAGAGCTACTAATGAGGGGAAATATTTTCATTCACGATCTGGAGAACTGCAATATGAAGGAGAATAGAAATCAGTTTCTGACAAGGGCATTTTCCACAGCCTTTAGATGTGAGGCCATGTATGAAAAATCTGAATGGTTAGATTTTGTTACATAACAAAAAAGGTCCAACATATGTTATAAATATTGACAGAAAAAAGCATGGGAATTCAACATTATAATTAATTTTAAAGGCAATGGTGATATTCATAAAGCATCTGAGTTTCATACTCACAGTTTCTGAAATTCAAATTGAATTGTCCATTAGAGTACAATCCTGCTACTGTGCCCTGCTATACCTAATTTAATAATTTTAGTCATTGCCCCAGACATTCTTCAGAAACAAGCAAAGGTGCCCATTAAAGCTATTATAATTTCTTAATGCTACCATGAGAATGATAAAAGGCGTCGTGCTGCTCAAAGTTAACTGCGAAGAATCACAGAGAGGAGAGTAGATAGCTTGGTGTGTGCTCCAGCTCATTTATCACAAACCGGTGCTTCAGATGATATTGTACATAATGATCTCAATGTTCTGTGTTTTACACCCAGGAAGCTATGGGGGTTGGAATTTTGAACCTGAGAGGGAAGCTTTGGGTGTGATTTCAGGATTAAATTGTGGAAAAATGCGGGAGCATCGGAAGCCAGTTCCAACCCACCGACTTCCACATTTCACTCCCACCATTAGGCTGCACACACGCACAATCCCCTTTGAGAAAGGCATCTTGTTCATTGTTGATGTGGCTTTTTGAAATCACTCCTGGGTCCATGGGTTTCTTGAACTTCATGGAAGTCATTGGTCATGGTAAAGTGAGAATACATATAGTGGAAGGCAATGAAGATATAACAGGAAATATGTCATTAATATTGACACCTCACAGCTGCTGATCTGTTTGCTTATGTTTGAGAGATTGCAGTGAACAGAGATGAAGTGGCTCCCCTTCTTTATTCATACACCCCTTCAGTTAGCCACAAGATTAACTCAGAATGAAAAGTTATTTCCCTTAACCTTTTATTCCACAGCAAATGAAATTATGTTTTTTTTTAATATAAAGGAGTCAATTCAACTAAGCTTTCTTGAGTTAATAAAATAATGAGTTTAATCAGTGACTGTCTCCAATGCGGGTGAATGTAACTATCCCTTCTTGACATTCAATGACATTAACTTTGCTGAATTCTGCACTATTTGCATGCTGAAGGTTCCCAATCACAAGGTTACCACTGACAGCTGGATCAAGAGCATTTATTTGGACAGACTATGAGGAAGAGACATGATACTGCATGACGATGTGGATGGAGTATTGGTGGTGGCTAGACAGATGGGGATGTGAGGATGTGTGTAGATAGAGAGGGATGGGTGTACTTGCAGGGTATGTTGGTGTGAGGAGAGTTGCGAAAGCACACAGCTGCTAATGACCTCTTTTGTTACATCCTTGGCCTCCTTCAAGTAGCACTTCCTTGTTCAAGAAAGGGAATAGGGATAATCCTGTGAATTACAGACCAGTCAGTCTTACATCAGTGTTGGGCAAATGATTGGAGAGGATTCTGAGAGACAGGGTTTATGCTTATTTGGAAAAGCATAGCTTGATTACAGAGAGTCAGCATCGCTTTGTAAGGGGCGGGTCATACCTCACAAGCCTTATTGAATTCTTTAAGGATGTGACAAAGAACATTGATGAAGGTAGGGCAGTGGATATGGTGTACATGGATTTTAGCAAGACGTTTGATAATGTTCCCCTTGTTAGGCTCATTTAGAAGATAAGGAGGTATGGGATACAGGGAAATTTGGCTGTCTGGATACAGAATTGGCTGGTCCCTAGAAAACAGAGGATAGTGATGGATGGGAAGTATTCAGCCTGAAGCTCAGTGACCAGTGGTGTTCCTCAGGGATCTGTTCGGGGACCTCTACTCTTTGTGATTTTTATAAATTACTTGAATTAGGAAGTGGAAGGCTGGGTTAGTAAGTTTGCCCTTGACACGAAGGTTGGTGGAGTCGTGGATTGTGTGAAGAGGGCTATTGTAGGTTGCAACAGGACATTGACAAGATGCAATGCTGGGCTGAGAAGTGGCAGATGGAGTTCAACCTGGAAAACTGTGAAGTGATTCATTTTGGAAGGTTGAATGTGAGTGCAGGATACAGAGTTAAAGGCAGGATTCTTGGCAGTGTATAGGAACAGAGGGATTTTGGGGTCTATGTCCATAGATCCCTCAAAGGTCTCACCCAAGTTGATAGGGTTGTTAAAAAGGCATATGGTGTGTTGGCTTTCATTAGCGGGGGATTTAGGTTAAGAGACGCAAGGTTATGCTGCAGCTCTGTAAAGCCCTGGTTAGACCACACTTGCGATATTGTGTTCAGTTCTGGTCACCTCATTATAGGAAGGATGGGGAAGCTTTAGAGAAGGTGCAGAGGAGATTTACCAGGATGCTGCCTGGACTGGAGGGCATGTTTTATGAAGAACAGTTTCTCATTGGAGTGAAGAAGGATGAAAGATGACTTGATAGAGGTGTACAAGATGATGAAAGGCACACACAGAGTAGGTAGTCAGAGACATTTCCCAGGGCAGAAATGGCTATCACAAGGGGGCATAATTTTAAGGTGATTGGAGGAAGGTTTAAGGGAGATGTCAGAGGTATGTTCTTTACACAGAGAGTGGTGGGTGTGTGAAATGCACTGCCAGCAGTGGTAGTAGAGTCAAAGACATTAGGGACATTTAAGTGCCTCTTGGATAGCCATATGGATGATTGTAAAATGAAGAGTGTGTAGGTTAGTTTAATCTTAGAGTAGGATAAAATGTCAACACAGCATCGAGGGCCGAAGGGCCTGTACTGTGCTATACTGTTCTATGTCCTATTTTCATAGCACATCCAAGAAGATGACACCGACATGGAACAAGGTCTTTGATCTCCTACATTTCCTGACAAGCCTCACTTCTTTAAATAGTGGAATTGAACTTGTGTCATTTAGGTCTTCATCACAAATCCTGATGCTAAGGTCAGGAATCCCAGAATCCGCATGTTCATGAACTGATTGTTTTTAAACAAAAACAGTAGATATCACACATATTATTGCTGCCAACACATGATTGTTAAATTCCAGACTCTAATCATTATTTCCTTTCCATTTTCTGCCTTCCTCCATGGCACAACATCTTGTACATCATCATTAAAAGCTCCTTGCCTAATAATGCTTCTTCATGTCCAAGTCTAAAAAGTGAATGCCATCTGGCTGTCTGACTGTGTTAATAATTCTGTTCAGTGTCATCCACACAAATTTATGTCCAAGCAAGAATAATTAAATGAGAATTAAGACCAGGCACCTTGGTTTTTACCCCAATTCCCTGTAACGCACAGCCCTAGCAGTTGGCATAATATCCCTGGTCCAGGGATTGGTGTTATTTGTGTCAAGCCATTTCAGAGTAAGTAGAGCAATCATGATATTCTCAAGAGTTTATCCTTTAGTAACCCTTTTTTAAAAAGTAAGCAAGTATCGTGCAGGTCAGGTGAATTGGCCATGCTAAATTGCCTACAAGTGTTAGGAGGGAAATGGTTCTGGGTGGGTTACTCTTTGGAGGGTCAGTATGGACTGGTTGGGCTGAAGGGCTTGTTTCTACACTATAATGAATCTAATCTAATCTAATCTAACATGGCAAATTAATTCTGTTGATAATAAAACAGTGTTTGTCAAAGAGATGATGTTCAAGTTGCCTTGATGAAGTGTCACATGACATTAGTTATTTTAGACACCAATCAAAGGAGCAACTACCTTATAAACAGGGATGTAGCAGCTTAACCACAGTCTGTAATTGTTGTGGAATGCAGAGGATATATATTTGCATCATTTGATACTGTCATCCGGTTGCTCATCTGCTATCTAAAGCCTCAGTTTTCTAATTCTAAACACTAGTGAGCATTGTTGTGGGACTGCTTGTTTTACTCAGCCCAACCAAATGCACATAAACTGATTTGTAGGTGTACAATTGGGAAACATTGATCTTTTCCTACTTGAACTGTATTGAATTAGCTTTATTGTCACATGTACTCAGATGAGTACAGTGAAATGTTTGGATGTCACTATTTACGGCGCCATCTTAGGTACAAGGTACCTAAGTTGAAATTCTTCAGTACAGATTCTTAGGAAAGAAGAAATAAAATCAAGCATTACAGATCCTAGAGATAAATTAGAAAAACAGAGAAATAAAACAATTAGATTAACAGTCCTTCCAACCCAGTCCAGACAAGCACCTTGTCTCCAGTCCACACCAGGGCTTGGATCACCTCAAGGCCAGAAGTCCACGCTGAGGCCACATCAGGACAGGAGATCACCACACTGGGCCAACAAAAGACTTCCACTTAGAGCCACTGAGAGACCTCCACACCAGGCCAGGAGATCAATACATCAGGCCAGGAGATTGCCGCACCAGGCCGGGAGATCACTAAGCCAGGCCTGGAAACCACCACACACCAGGCCGGGAAATCACTACGCCGGGCCAGGAGACTGCCACACTGGGCCTGGAGATCACTGCACCGAGCCAGGAAACCACTACGCTGGACTGGGAGATCACTATACCCAGTCGAAAGACCATTACACCAGGCTGGGAGACCACCACACTGGACCGGTTGATCACTACGCCAGGTCGAGAGACCATTACACCAGGCCAGGAGATCACTATGCCAATCCAGGAGACCACTATGTCAGGCTAGGAGACCACAACTCCAGGCCAGGAGACCACTATGCCAGGCCAGGAGACCACCACAATCTGCTGAGAGGACACCTCGTAGGAGGACACTTCACTGAGACTGTAAGTTCAGGACATCACCAAGAAGAAAAGAAAAAAAAACACAAAAGAAAAAGAAACGTGAAAAACAAAAGAAATGGATGGAGCAGACAAGCTCTGGCTGAGACTCTGTGCAAACCCGGGACAGAGAGGTCCTTCCCTGGCCTTTCTAACCACCCTTTTCCCGGAGGGAGCCACCCCAGAGTACTGCATTGAAATCTTATCTCATCATTCTGAAAACAACATGCAGTTTTGACTAATTGGTCCTGATCTGTTGAAAATCTACAGCTCATAGTGTTTCCTTGCAGCTAATATGCTCTTCCCATCTGAGATACCTTCCTAAAATGGACAATAAAACATTTCCACTTGCACAGTGGACAGCACACTGGGTTCAATTCCAGCCTCGGATGACTGTCTATGTGGAGCTTACACACTCTCCCCATGTCTGTGTGGATTTCCTCCGGGTGTTCTAGTTTCCTGCCACAGTCCAAAGATGTGCAGGTCAGGTGAATTGGCCGTACTAAATTGCCCATAGTGTTCAAGAATGTGTAGGTTAGATGCATTAGTCAGGGGTAAATGGGGTAGGGAAATGGTTTGGGTGGGATACCCTTAGGAGGATCAGTGTGGACTTGTTGGGCTGAAGGGCCTGTTTCCATACTGTCGGAATTCAATGATTCTATGAAATAATATTTTCCTTTGCATTAATTAACGTTATGAAATTAAGACAAATGTCAGCATCTTTAACTTAGATCAGACTCCCTACAGTGTGCAAACAGTCCCTTTGGCCCAAACAGTCCACACCAACCCTCCAAAGAATAACCCACCCAGACGCATTTCCCTCTGCCTAATGCACCTAACACTAGGGGCAATTTAGCATGGCCAATTTACCTAACCTGCACATCTTTGGACTGTGGGATGAAATTAGAGTATCCGGAGAAAACCCATACAGACGCAGGGAGAATACCCTGTGCAAACTCCACACAGACAGTCACCTGAGGCTGGAATCGAACCTGGGACCTTGGTGCTGTGAGGCTGCAGTGCTAACTGCTGAGCCACCGTTCAGCCCCAAAAGCATTGTGCATTGTCCTCAACTCATAATCCTTTCACTTACCCATACTCCGTGCTGGATCCAACCTAGTATCTTGGATTTGAAAAAGTCAAAAGTTCTGCAGTTTTCATATTGCACAAGTATCCCAAACTCGCCCTCAGACCATTGTTTAACAGTGGGTACTCAGTGGTGCATGAGCAAGGTCTGACAGTCTCTGAAATTATGTCTTCATTTTTGTGCTGTCACAGTTCCTGAAAGTTTCCTTCTCAACACCATAGTTTGTGCATGGTTAACTCACTTCAAAGACTAGGGGTTAATTTATCTCTGCCCTCACAACTATTGACCGTCTCCCAAATGCTGGGAAGGTTTAAAATATCAGGAGCAAACAGCCAACCCCATTCACAGCAAGCTGTGTTATTTAGAAGGAAAGCTGATCTCTCAGCCTTTCTCACAGCAGATTGCAACCCTGAGTGATAGCCCCTACCACTCATTATTTCCTTGAAGCTCCTGCTCCAGCCTCTTGCCATGAATTTCAATTCTAATGTACCAACCAGGTAATCAAGCTAACCAAGTCTTGGAGTCATAGTGTCAGAGAGTCACACAGCATGGAAACAGACTCTGCAGTCCAACCAGTCCATGCCAACCATAATCTCAGACTAAACTAGTCCCACCTATCTGCTCCTGGCCCATATCCCTCCAAACCTTTCTTACCTGAATGTCTTTTAGATATTGTAATTGTACCCACATCCACCACTTCCACACACGAACCACTCTCTGAGTAAGAAGCTTGCCCCTCAGGACTTTTTAAAAATCTTTCTCCTCTCACCTTTACAAATATGTCCCCTTGTCTTGAAATCCTCTGGAAAAAGGACACCTGCTGTTCACCTGATCCATACACCTCATGATTTTATAAACCTCGATAAGGTCACCCCTCAACTTTCCACGCTGCAGCCTATCCAGCCTCTCCCTATAACTCAAACATTCCATTCCTGACCACATCCTGGCAAATCCCTTCTGAATCCTCTCTAGCTTGATTAAATCCATCCATAACAGAACTGGACACAGTACAGCAGAAGAAGCCTCGCCAACATCCCATACAACTTCACCATGACTTTGTAACTCCCTTAGTTTGAGATTATGGTAGGCAGGGACTGGAAGGTCTGTTTCCATTCTGTATGACTCAATGAAGGCAAGCATGTGAAGTGTAAGACAAGATTCTGCCTGGTACAGTAAGTTCAATCTTCAGATCTTGTGAAGATAAAAGCCCCGTAACACTCTCTTCCCTCCAAAAAGATTGACCCATATTTGTATTTGATCCCACAGGTGTCTACTGGTACCTTGCCTATGTGACAATTATTTCTGTGTGGCGGTAGGTGTTGACAGAATTTATGAGGACAGGACAACCAAATCTGACACTGTTTTCAACCAAAGTCTCCCTATTTAAAAAAAAAACAAAGATCTGCATTCATATAGTGCTTGCTTTCACATCTCAAAACACTTCAGAGACAATGGATGGACACTTTTAAAGCCTACTGTTATAACATAGGAAATTAAAGTCCTTGTCACTGGATAGTAAAAAAAGTGATGGCATTCTGATGCTAACTACGGAACATTCAGGCCAATCTGTGCCCCCTCATTTGCTTGGCTGACAAGTTCAAATGGTATCTTCTTGGTCACTGTAGATTCGGTAAAAACAAGGACTGCAGATGCTGGAAACCAGAGTCTAGATTAGAGTCGGGCTGGAAAAATACAGCAGGTCAGACAGCATCCAAGGAGCAGGAAAATCGATGTTTCAGGCAAAAGCCCTTCAGCAGCTCTATGCGACTTTCTTCCCACCCCAACCCCCTCTCATTTATCTCTCCACTCTGCAGGCACCCTGCCTCTATTCCTGATGACTATTCCTGATGAAGGACTTTTGCCTGAAACGTCGATTTTCCTGCTCCTCGGATGCTGCCCGACCTGTTGTGCTTTTCCATCACCACTTTAATCTAGACACTATAGATTCGGTGTTTACTCGATACATTTACAGAAATGTGGCAAGTCGGTGGGTGAAGGGTTGCCTCTTCTTTTAGGAGAAAGTGAGGTCTGCAGATGCTGGAGATCAGAGCTGAAAATGTGTTGCTGGAAAAGCGCAGCAGGTCAGGCAGCATCCAGGGAACAGGAGAATCGACGTTTCGGGCATAAGCCCTTCTTCAGGAAGGGCTTATGCCCGAAACGTCGATTCTCCTGTTCCGTGGATGCTGCCTGACCTGCTGCGCTTTTCCAGCAACACATTTTCAGCTCTGCCTCTTCTTTTAACCAATGCAGTGTATCACAGTTTTTTTAAAACTCTGAGTCTTCGCATTCACATATCCACCACTGATGGTTAGTTTTGAGTGTTCGCACTATCACGGCTTCATCCAGATGCCATATCAGCTGATGGGATCTAAAACTTCCGACAATCAATATGGCAGAAGGAAGAGAATTTTGGGGGTATTCTGTGCACTTAAAGATAAGCTTTGGGCTGAATATCTACTCTGAATATTTACCCTGAATATCTAAACTGAATACCTATCCTAAATATCTACCCTGAACATCTACCCTGAACATCTATCCTGAATATCTACCCTGAATATCTACCCTGAATATCCAATGAATATCTACTCTGAATCTGGATTAGTGGTGCTGGAAGAGCACAGCAGTTCAGGCAGCATCCAAGGAGCTTCGAAATCGACGTTTCGGGCAAAAGCCCTTCATCAGGAATAAAATCAGTGAGCCTGAAGCGTGGAGAGATAAGCTAGAGGAGGGTGGGGTGGTGAGGGAGCGGCGGTGGAGGAGGCCCAGGACCTCCATGTCCTCGGCAGAGTGGGAGGGGGAGTTGAAATGTTGGGCCACGGGGCGATGTGGTTGATTGGTGCGGGGGTCCCGGAGATGCTCCCTAAAGCGCTCTACTAGGAGGCGCCCAATCTCCCCAATGTAGAGGACACCGCATCGGGAGCAACGGATACAATAAATGATATTAGTGAATGTGCAACTAATACTTTGATGGATGTGGAAGGCTCCTTTAGGGCCTTGGATAGAGGTGAGGGAGGAGGTGTGGGCACAGGTTTTACAGTTCCTGCGGTGGCAGGGGAAAGTGCCAGGATAGGAGGGTGGGTTGTAGGGGGGGTAAATATCTACCCTAAGTATCTACTCTATATACCTGCCTTGAATATCTAGCTGGAATACCTAGCCTGAATATCTACCCTGAATATCTACCCTAAATATCTACCCTAAATATCTACCCTAAATATCTACCCTAAATATCTACTCTATATACCTGCCTTGAATACCTAGTCTGAATATCTACCCTGAATATCTACCCTGAATGTCGACTCTGAATATCGACTCTGAATGTCGACTCTGAATATCGACATTAAATACCTACTCTGAATATGTACCCTGAATATCTACCCTGAACATCTACCCTGAACATCTACCCTGAACATCTACCCTGAATATAAACCCTGAATATCCACTCTAAGTATCTACCCTGAACGTCTACCCTGAACGTCTACCCTGAACGTCTACTCTGAACATCTACTCTGAACATCTACTCTGAACATCTACTCTGAACATCTACTCTGAACATCGACTCTGAACATCGACTCTGAATATCGACTCTGAATATCGACTCTGAATATCGACTCTGAATATCGACTCTGAATATTTATCCTGAAAATCTACCCTGAACATCGACCCTGAACATCGACCCTGAACATCGACCCTGAACAGCTACCCTGAACAGCTACCCTGAACAGCTACCCTGAACATCATCCCCCATTCCTGAAGAAGGGCTTATGCCCGAAACATCGATTCTCCTGTTCCCTGGATGCTGCCTGACCTGCTGCGCTTTTCCAGCAACACATTTCCAGCATCTACCCTGAACATCTACTCTGAACATCTACCCTGAACATCTACCCTGAACATCTACCCTGAACATCTACCCTGAACATCTACCCTGAATATCCAACCTGAATATCTGCTCTGATTATATACTCTGAATATCTAGTCTGAATTTGCTACCATTGAAACAAGGCTTCTCCTTCTATTGATTATGAAGGGAATCCAGGACAATCCATGCAATTGGCTTTTCTTTTAAATAGAATTATTAATTACTTTTCACCAATCAGTAAGCAACTACTCTTGTTTCCCTGAGTTGTGAACTGAGGACACTTTATATGTACACAGGAACAACACAAGTCTGATTAACACTCCCCTCAGCAGTTTAATTGCTGTTGTCTTGTTTTTCATTTTACACAGTGTGTGGCTTTTGTCTCTAACTGATTAATCCTTTCAATAAATCATGGGGACTCGATTCAATTGACAGGATTTGACTTATTTCAACATTCCTTGATTTATTTTTGTACTAACCTTTCACACCAATCAATCCACCTGGATTAACAAGAACTTGTTGTC
Source organism: Chiloscyllium plagiosum (assembly GCF_004010195.1). NCBI lineage: Eukaryota > Metazoa > Chordata > Chondrichthyes > Orectolobiformes > Hemiscylliidae > Chiloscyllium > Chiloscyllium plagiosum. The sequence goes on along the minus strand of NC_057742.1, from coordinate 30,057,425 downwards.
TTCACATTAACAAATTCAGTTGGTTCATTGCTTTTCAGGATTCAGATAATTTCTGATTGGACAATATACATACCTTTGCTTCTGTGATTGCACTTCCTGCACTATCCAAGACGCCATCGTTATTTTTGGTTTAGTTTCACAGCTGTACCAGTGATTGAACATAGAACATAGAACATTACAGCACAGTACAGGCCCTTCGGCCCTCGATGTTGCACCGACCTGTCATGCTAATCTGAAGCCGATCTAACCTACACAATTCCATATACGTCCATATGCCTGTCCAATGACGACTTAAATGTACTTAAAGTTGGCGAATCTACTACCATTGCAGGCAAAGCATTCCATACCCTTCCTACTCTCTGAGTAAAGAAACTACCTCTGACATCTATCACCCCTCGATTTAAGGCGATGCCCCCTCGTGCTCGCCGTCACCATACTTGGAAAAAGGCTCTCCCTGTCCACCCTATCTAATCCTCTGATTATCTTATATGTCTCTATTAAGTCACCTCTCAAACTTCTCTCTAACAAACACGGCCTCAAGTCCCTCAGCCTTTCCTCCTAAGACCTTCCCTCCATATCAGGCAACATCCTAGTAAATCTCCTCTGCACCCTTTCCAAAGCTTCCACATCCTTCTTATAATACAGTGACCAAAACTGTACACAATACTCCAAATGCGACTGCACCAGAGTTTTGTACAGCTGTAGCATAACCTCATGGTTCCGGAACTCGATCCCTCTATTAATAAAAGCTAAAACACTGTATGCCTTCTTAACAATCCTGTCAACCTGGGCGGCAACTTTCAAGGATCTGTGTACCTAGACACTGAGATCTCTCTGCTCAACTACACTACCAAGAATCTTACCATTAGCCCAGTACTTTGCATTCCGGTTACTCCGACCAAAATGAATCACCTCACACTTGTCCGCATTAAACTCCATTTGCCACCCCTCAGCCCAGCTCTGCAGCTTATCTATATCTGTCTATAACCTACAACATCCTTCTTCATTATCCACAACTCCACCGACCTTAGTGTCGTCTGCAAATTTACTAATCCACCCTTCTACACCCTCATCCAGGTCATTTATAAAAATGACAAACAGCAGTAGACCCAACACCGGCCCTTGCGGTACACCACTGGTAACTGGACTCCAGGATGAATATTTCCCATCAACCACCACCCTCTGTCTTCTTTCAGCAAGCCAATTACTGATCCAAACTGCCATATCTCCCATAATCCCATTCTTCCGCATTTGTACAATAGCCTACTGTGGGGAACCTTATTGAACGCCTTGCTGAAATCCATATACACCACATCAATTGGTTTACTCTCATCTACCTGTTTGGTCACCTTCTTAAAGAACTCAATAAGGTTTGTGAGGCACGATCTACCCTTCACAAAACCATGCTGACTATCCCTAATCAAATGATTCTTTTCTAGATGATTATAGATGATTGCTCTTCCTTCTGCCTTCATTTTAGCCTACTGTCTTTATCTACGCACTGTGATTCTCTCAATGTATTCCCTTGCTGACTCTTGTATCAAAATTCATCCAGCCATTCTTATCAAGTCATTTAAAGAGATCTAGATGACAGAGTGACGTGAGCAATAGCACATTGGTATTGAAATGAGGTGGAGAGGAGGGTAACATGGGTTGCTGGTACCTGCAGTTCTGCTATGTCATTTTGCCTTAATTAATTGTCCTTAAATAATTTTAATCCCAGGCATTTCCATGACCAGTTATAGTGTTCCAGGCTCCTAATATCCATTGCCTTTTGAGCAAATGATGAAAATGTGAGTTCAACTTCCATGAGATATGTTTTGCACTTCACAGCTTGATGAGCCACTTCAATTTAGTCCCCAGTGCAAAATAATGTGCCCTTGTTAAGTGGCTCATTACCAGTTGTTTGGCTCGTTGATATAAATCTTCATATTTTGATTTTGTAAACAACAGAAGTCAGCATTCACTCCTAGATTGGAAGAACACGTTGAATACTACGTGAAAAGGTCCAAGGACCATTTATTTTGTGTGCTACCATGCAGCTACTGCTAGTGCATGATACAATAGAATTCTACTAAACATAGCAATTAATTTCCATAAATCTACAGATAATCCAACATGAAGTGAGGAAAAACAGCCAAGGGCTTTGAGAATCATTGGTCCAAAGTTACATTGTCTAACCACAAATGCTGCGCTTGACATACATCAAATTATTGCATGCTAAAATATTGTCCTCTGAAAGGATTCTATCCATTTTGCATTGAATTTGATGAATCATTGAATCCCTACAGTGTGGAACAGGCCATTTGGATCATTGAGTCCATACCACTCCTCCAAAGAGCATCCCACCCACACCCACCTCCCTACCTTATCCCTGTAACCCTGTATTTCCCATTGCTAACCTATCTAACATGCACATCACTGAACACCATGGGCAATTTAGCCTGGCTAATCCACCTAACCTTCAAATCTTTGGACTTTGGATGGGTGCTATCTGCTTCCACCATCTCCCCAGTTAGCCAGCTTCATAGATTTATCACAGAAGCAACGTTTGTGTAAGTTAGCTGATAATTTATAACCACTCTCCACCCCTGGGGCTCCCAGCCTCATTCCTGATAAAGGACTCTAGCCTGAAACGCCAATTTTCCTGCTGCTCGGATGCTGCCTGACCTGCTATGCTTTTCCAGCCACACTCTCTCAACACTGATAACTTATGACCTTCAACTGCCCCTTGAACTCTTGTCCTGGGGGAGACGAAAAAGGTTGTCACAATTAATATTAGTGAATCTCTTTAAGAACTCTAAGAAACGTAATGATATCATTTTAGCCCTGCCCTATTCCAGTGAAGACATGCCTGGTTTAAATAATCCCTCTTCAAAGTTCAATCCCACCATCGCCTCAATCATTCTGGTTGTTCTCCTGTAGTTTTTCTGTGATGTGATGACCAGAACTGTATGCTGTGATCTACATGTAGTGATCATCAGTAGACTGTTTATAGTCCTGCTGACATCAGGGTGCAGGTGTCCCTTGGATAGTGTATATTAGACATGTCTACTGGTTCCCTATGTGGTGAAGGTTTTATGAACTTCATTTTAACTTCATAAGCTCTTTGGCGTTGCCATACTCACTGAGACCTAGGAAGTGGGATCTGGGGACTTACCCACTGAAACAACGCTAACTAGAAGGGTCCTCTTGCATGTTACCTTGAGGGTCAGTAAGGAGTGATTTTCATTCACTGTAAGCTGGACTTGAGCCCTCTGACCTTTAATTGGCAAGTTAGGGACCAGCAAATGGGGAGAGAGATCTTCACACTATGGATGTGGCACAGTGCGGCAAACTCTCATCCAGACGTGGCGATCTCTTGCCCTGGTGTGGCGATCTCTTGGCCTGATGTAGCGATCTCTCGGCCTGTCATGGCGATCTCTCGGCCTGTCATGGCGATCTCTCGGCCTGACATGGCGATCTCTTGCCCTGACATGGCGATCTCTTGCCCTAGTGTGGCGATCTTTAGGCCGGACATGGTGATCTCTTGCCCCGGTGTGGCGATCTCTCAGCCTGGCATGGCGATCTCTTGCCCTGGTGTGGCGATCTCTCGGCCTGGTATGGTGATCTCTCGGCATAATATGGTGATCTCTCAGCCTGGCATGGCGATCTCTTGCCCTGGTGTGGCGATCTCTTGCCCTGATGTGGCGATCGCTTGGCCTGGCATGGCGATCTCCTGCCCTGACACGGCGATCTCTCAGCCTGGCATGGCGATCTCCTGCCCTGACACGGCGATCTCTCAGCCTAATATGTTGATCTCTTGCCCTGGTGTGGCGATCTCTTGGCCTGACATGGCGATCTCTCGGCCTGACATGGCGATCTCTTGCCCTGGTGTGGCGATCTCTCGGCCTGGCATGGCGATCTCTCGGCCTGACATGGCAATCTCTTGCCCTGGAATGGCGATCTCTTTGAGGAGAAAGTGAGGACTGCTCTTGAGGAGAAAGTGAGGACAGAAGGGCTTATGCCCGAAACGTCGATTCTCCTGTTCCCTGGATGCTGCCTGACCTGCTGCGCTTTTCCAGCAACACATTTTCAGCCATGGCGATCTCTTGCCCTGGTGTGGCGATCTCTCGGCCTGGCATGGCGATCTTTCGGCCGGACATGGCGATCTCTTGCCCTGATGTGGTGATCTCTCGGCCTGACATGGTGATCTCTTGCTCTGATGTGGCAATCTCTCAGCCTGGCATGGCGATCTCTTGCCCTGGTGTGGCGATCTCTGGGCCTGACAAGGCGATCTCTTGCGCCGGTGTGGCGATCTCTCAGCCTGGCATTGCCATCTCTTGACCTGGTGTGGCGATCTCTCGGCTTGGCATGGTGATCTCTTGCCCTGGTGTGGCGATCTCTTGCCCTAGTGTGGCGATCTCTCGGCCTGGCATGGTGATCTCTCGGCCTGGCATGGCGATCTCTTGCCCAGGTGTGGCGATGATTCCTCAGCCTGGCTTGGTGATCCCTTGGCCTGGCATGGCAGTTTCTTGTCCTGACATGGCGATCTCTCAGCCTGGCGTGGCAATCTCTCGATTTGACGTGGTGATCTCTTGCCCCGACAGGATGATCTCTTAGCTTGGAGTGGCGATCTCCTGCCCTGACATGGTGATCTCTTGGCCTGGCATGGCAACCCCTTGTCCTGTTATGGTGATCTCTTAGCCTAGCATGGTGATCCTGTGCCCTGGTTGGCAAACTCTTGCCCTGATATGGTGATCTCTCAATTTGGCGTAGCAATCTCTTGCTCAGACGTGGCAATCTCTCAGCTTGGTATGGCAATCTCTCAGCCTGACATAGTGATCTCTCAGCCTGGCGTAGCTGTCTCTTGGACTGCCATGCCAGTCTCTTGCTCTGGTGTGGTGATCTCTTGGCACAATGTGATGGTGTCTCAGCCTGGTGTGGCTATAACTCATCCTGCTGTGGCGATCTCTTTCCCTGGCGTGTTGATCTCTCGGCCTGACGTGGCGATCTCTCACCCTGGCATGGTGATCTCTCACCCTGGCATGTTGGTCTCTCGTCCTGGCGTGGCGAACTCTCACCCTGGCATGGTGATCTCTCACCCTGGCATGTTGGTCTCTCGTCCTGGCGTGGCGAACTCTCACCCTGGCATGGTGATCTCTCACCCTGGCATGTTGGTCTCTCGTCCTGGCGTGGCGAACTCTCACCCTGGCATGGTGATCTCTCACCCTGGCATGTTGGTCTCTCGTCCTGGCGTGGCGAGGCCTGGAATGGAGATCTCTTGCCCTGACATGGCGATCTCTCGGCCTGACATGGCGATCTCTTGCCCTGATCTGTCGATCTCTCGGCCTGGCATGGTGATCTCTTGCTCTGATGTGGCAATCTCTCAGCCTGGCATGGCGATCACCTGCCCTGACATGGCGATCTCTTGGCCTGACATGGTGATCTCTTGCCCTGACATGGCGATCTCTTGGCCTGGCATGGCGATCTCTTGGCCTGGCATAGCGATCTCTTGCCCTAGTGTGGCGATCTTTAGGCCGGACATGGTGATCTCTTGCCCTGGTGTGGCGATCTCTCAGCCTGGCATGGCCATCTCTTGGCCTGTCATGGCAATCTCTTGCCCTGGTGTGGCGATCTCTTGCCCTGGTGTGGCGATCTCTCGGCCTGGCATGGTGATCTCTCGGCCTGGCTTGGTGATCTCTCGGCCTGGCATGGTGATCTCTCGGCCTGGCATGGCGATCTCTTGCCCAGGTGTGGCGATGATTCCTCAGCTTGGCTTGGTGATCCCTTGGCCTGGCATGGCAGTTTCTTGTCTTGACATGGCGATCTCTCAGCCTGGCGTGGCAATCTCTCGATTTGACTTGGTGATCTCTTGCCCCGACAGGATGATCTCTTAGCTTGGAGTGGCGATCTCCTGCCCTGACATGGTGACCTCTTGGCCTGGCATGGCAACCCCTTGCCCTGTTATGGTGATCTCTTAGCCTAGCATGGTGATCCTGTGCCCTGGTTGGCAAACACTTGCCCTGATATGGTGATCTCTCAATTTGGCGTAGCAATCTCTTGCTCAGACGTGGCAATCTCTCAGCTTGGTATGGCAATCTCTCAGCCTGACATAGTGATCTCTCAGCCTGGCGTAGCTGTCTCTTGGACTGCCATGCCAGTCTCTTGCTCTGGTGTGGTGATCTCTTGGCACAATGTGATGGTGTCTCAGCCTGGTGTGGCTATAACTCATCCTGCTGTGGCGATCTCTTTCCCTGGCGTGTTGATCTCTCGGCCTGACGTGGCGATCTCTCACCCTGGCATGGTGATCTCTCACCCTGGCATGTTGGTCTCTCGTCCTGGCGTGGCGAACTCTCACCCTGGCGTGTTGATCTCTCACCCTTGCGTGGCGATCTCTCACTCTGGCATGGTGATCTCTCACCCTTGCGTGGCGATCTCTCACTCTGGCATGGTGATCTCTCACCCTGGTGTGTTGATCTCTCGTCCTGGTGTGGCGATCTCTCACCTTGGCGAAATTATCTCTCGCCCTGGCATGGTGATCTCTCGTCCTGGCGTGGCGATCTTTCAGTGGCCCTACATGGTGATCTCTTGGCCCGGCATGGTGGTCTTCCGGTGACACAGGCTAATCTCTCCACCTGGCGTGGCCTTAGCTTGGACTTCCAGCCTTGTAGTGATTCCTTGAAGTGTGGTCCTACTGCAGTTAAGCACTTTAAAAGACTGTAATGTTTGAACTTTCAGCTTTATTTCTTTATTTTCTACTTAAAACTAAGAAGGTCTGCAATGTGTAACTTTTAACTTTATTTCATGTTTTACGCTACACTATAATTACTGCAATGTTTAATTTTTAGCTTTGCTCTTTCTTTCTACTTTGTTTTTGACATTCTGTACCTAGGTACTTGTACCTAAGATGGCGCCGTGTGTGGAGACTTTACTTTTGTACTTGAGTACACATGACAAGAAACTCAAATCAAATCATTCTTAAATTTGGTTATACTCAGTCACATTCAGACTAGCCTTTGAGTTACTCAGAAAAAATGAGTGGAGTTTATGACTTGAGTAGTTAAAGCTCTCCCCTAAAGAAATTCAAAATGGTGATTGGTCACAGTTGAAGGAGTTTGAACACATGACGCATTCTGCACATTCCAAACCATCTCCGTTTTCCCTGAGTTCAATGGTACTAAAGAAACTAATCATCAATCACATGTTGTTGTAGAAATAGTGTCTGTAACGGAGAACAGTACAACACCATAACCACATTTCCCACATTGAATAGTCAGCTGCTTTACACCAGATGTCATTGCCTTGTGTTGGTTCCAGGATTTTCTTTTCTGCACAGAAACATCCTGCTACAATCTCAGTAAAATTCTAAAATAATAGGAATAAGACATAGTCCAAGCCAATTCAGTGATGTGAATACCTACCACATTTGTTCAGGCCAAATGTAGAGCCTGCACAGAGAGCGACTGTGTATTGTTAGATATTCAAATGGCAGCTAACTAAGGTAAGTAGACAATCCTTGAGAGAATCAAGGCTGGGTTAAGTATTAGACTGGGAGGATCCAGGCATTAGGTAAATTATCGTTGTAGTTTGAATGTTTTGTAGTCACTCATGAACAACATTTGGGAGAGATCATAGTATCTTAGGCAGGATAAGGCAATCGAATTACAATTGCAATGCTGATTTAGTAATAATTTTGCCATCAGTGGCGTTGATGAAGTTTGTCCATTTCTGGTCTCTTGCACCTACCCCCAGTTTTAATCGTAACTTCAGTTGTTTAGACCTTAGCGCTGGAATTCCCTTCCTAAACACCTCCAGCTCTCTACCTTTCAGTCCTGCATTAGCATGCTTTAAAATCATTATCCTAATATCTCTTTCAGTGGCTTGATGCCTAATTATAGCTTGACAGATTAGCTTGCCTTAGAATATTTTGCTATATGAATAGTGCTATATAAATGAAAGTTGTTTTTTGTTGTTCACCTTCTCATTTGTTGAATGTGAATACTGAGTCTCCAAATGGTCTATATGGTAAATGGGAGCAAAATGGACACTGGCATAAAATGCCAACTGCTAAACCGATCCAGATAAGCTTACTGGAAACTGAAAGTACATGTGAATGGATACAGCCAAGAGTTCAATAACTCCTCTTAATTAATGCAGCTTTCCAAAGGTTCCAATGGACTTCATCAAAAGGAGACACTGTACATTGTCAGACATGAAACTTTGATATTTATGAATTCTAAAGGAATGATAGATTGTTTGATGTTATTTCAAATTACTGTCTATAAGCAAACTTGTTGGTATTTAGGTTGATCCAAAATAGCTAAAGCATTTTTCCTGAATGAGTTGCTTACATTCAGAATCGTTTTTCACACTCCATTTTCAAATCTAAAATTTCTCCTGGAAGCAAATGCTGACTATTTACTCCTATGTGGAAATGCCATTTGACGTGATGCGATCTCAACTGAACTGTTAACTTCTGCAAGCCGTAGAAAATATTTGGGAAAAGTTGACTTTTTAAAAACATTTTTTCTGAATGAGGATCCCTGAGTCCAGTTGCTATATTGAAGGGTGACAGGTCAAGGATCGAATATGGTCTGTTTGACTCAGACAAGCTGAGCTCAAAGAACAATTGACAGTGAGGGTGGGTATATATACTAATTGATCAGAGCAAAATTCTAAGCAAATTAAACTGATTGCTCATTTTACTTCTCCTCCAACCTACCCTTCCCTATCCCAGGCAGGCTGTTATATGTGCTTACTATCTTTTACGTATTAGATAGCTCAGAACAATTCAAAGACAACATTAGTTTCTAAGTGTGCAGCAGGTTTATTTCTAAATATTTTAAATCATATCTGCAATCCCCATGATTATGGTTTAGGTTCAAGTAACTTCCATGTCATCTGCTTTCTTTGCTCTGAATCCACACTCAGCCTTAATTAATCAAGCATAGTGAGCATAGATCAGTCACCAGACTCAAATGATCAAACACGGAACACAAGTTTTATAATTGAACATCACATTGCCTGCAGGCTGAGTTTACAGCAGCTGAGGACTGAGAGTATTATGCATTGCTTTCCCTGACAGGAGAGATACGAAAAACATCTAAAAAATTCAGAATGCACAGAAGGAGGGAAAACATGACAGCTTCCACAGTGAGAAGCAAACAATCTAACAACCAAGAGACTGAGGAATAAAAGGTGTGAAAGGGAAACATAAATATAAAAAGGAGACTTGAAACAAAACACAGAAACACTTTCATTAATGGGTCAGTGAGTAAATGAATCACTTTAGGTCCGGAGCTATGCTTATATCAACAAATTATATATGCAATCGTTGCCTAATTCACTACTTCGATCATCTAAAGGAATTAGAGAGAAATGTTCTAAATCTTTTTTCTCCTTATTGTTACTCTTTCCACCCACTCCTCCCTTCCGCCATTTTGTTTAATTTAATTTTCTTCACTTTTAGATTACATGCTTGATTCTGTAACTGTCCCAAATCCTACTGGTTCAGGCGTCATGGCTCCGGGTCAGTGTTCATAGGCCAGCTCCTCTTTCCCTGCTCAGCAAATTCCTGCAACAGGGCCCTCAGACGGCTTTCCAGAGAGAATGGGGAACACTACAGTTATATTCATGTTCCTTGGCCAATGAGAGGAAAGATGAGCTGAAACTGTTGCTAATCAATCAATGAAGGATATTTGGCTGGACCTTGCATGTGATTCTCCATATCGTTGAATGGTCTCCTGGACTGTCTTCATAAATGGCTATTATATGGAAAGTTTGATGGATTATGTGATGCTGCACAAACTTTGAAGGATGAGGGGAAAATAGTCAAATAAGAAAAGTTAGGGAATCTTTATAATCTTTACCTAAGCCTTCACATTTCATGGTTTCTATACTTAGAAGCTCATGGGTACATTGAATAAGATGGAAGAAAGCAATCAAAGTACAGTACAAGTGAAAGTCTTAGTGAACCAAATATTAAGTTCAAGAAGAGACACATTTTTGTCAAAGTTTTCATCTTGTATACATCTGGACAATTCGCAAGAAGACTAATTGAAGGGGAAAAGTGACATTTATAATGTATGAGAAGAGAGTGCTGTTTGGTTGGCAAGTGAACTCAGATTGGAACCCTCTCATGCAGTACAATTTATTTTATTCATTCCCAGGGTGAGGGTGCTGGCTAGGCCAGCATTTACTATCCATCTCTAATTGCCCAGAGGGCAGTTAAAAATCAACCACATTATTATGAGTCTGGAGTTACATGTGAGACCAGGTAAGGATGGGCTGGAAATTATTCAAGCAGATGGGTTTTTCCAGATAATCAACAATGGATTCATGGTCATTCTTAAACTCTTAATTCCAGATATTTATTGAATTCAAATTCCTCTCTCTGCCATAGTGAGATTCAAACCTGAGTTTGCAGAACATTGCCTGGATATCTGGATTGACAGTGAAAATACCGCTAGGCTATCACCTCCTCTGAATAAATATGAGGTTTCCCTTGGAGTTGCTATTCTTGTGGCACGGTGACTCAGTGGTTAGCACTGCTGCCTCACAGCGTCAGGGACCTGGGTTTGATTCCAGCCTAGGGCAACTGCCTGTGTGGAGTGTGCGAATTCTTCCCATTTCTGCATGGGTTTCCTCTGGGTGCTCCGGTTTCCACCCACAATCCAAGATGTGCAGGTCAGGTGGATTGGCTATGGTAAATTGCCTATAGTGTTAGGTGCATTCATCAGAAGGAGATGGGCCTGTGTTGGTTGCTCTTCGGAGGGTTGCTGTGGACTTGTTGGGCCGAAGGGCCTGTTTCCACAATGTAGGCATTCAAATCTAATCTTGTGAATGGTCCTGGTGAGCACAATATAAAAAGCTTCAATAAAATGCACTTTTTTCAGTAATATTCAAGTTCTCTACTAACACATGACTAAACATTAAGCTATTAATGGAGTGAACATTCATGGGGTTATATTTCCTTTGGTCTCTAGGGTAATATGCCAAGGTTGCAAAATCCTTTGAGAAAATTCAAGGATGTTGTACATATTATATTTTTGTACGTATGTTGGAATGCTGTTATAAAAGTTAGTGACATGTGCAAAAGTGTAACCTGATAGATGTGCATCTCTTCCAAGTGGTCAAGTGTAAGGTTCATTTGAATTGATTTCTTATTCCTCTATTTATAAACGATAAATATTGAATAAGCAGTTAACTTTTCATAGATGTGGTCCAGAATGATAATCACCAAATCATTCTATTCTCGAACATTTAGAGTCTAAGACTTGGCATGTCACTGATGCTAAAGATTGCATCCATAGTCTGAGCAACTTGGATAGATATAGAGTGAACTGGAATATGAAGAAATTATTTCCCAGAAAACAGGGTGATCTCATTCTTGTAATGACTGGAGAACATTCAACGTACAAATATGTGAATCAAGACCAGGAGTAGGTCACTCCACATTTGATACCTCCTTCACCTTTCAATAAGGACCTCGTTATTCCAGTGTCCCCTAAAAACCTTTCACCCACTTGTTGATGAACAATCTTCAGACATCAAATTTTAGTTATGTTCAATTAGAAATCCAGCCCCTGTGCTTCACAGTCAACCTTTCAGTCTGTTCATACCTGCATGGATTACAACACCCAGGCGAGTTGTAATCATTTAAATATCTTACTGCAGCACACTGGGCCATGCTTGTAGGTTGAATTATTATGAATAGCAGAGACCAATTACCTTTGTGACCATTCTTCCTGATATACTCTGTGTGAGTAATGGTAAACCTCATTGAACCATGCTGGTTGCTGAAGCATCTTGCAGTGATCTGATGACAGCTGGATGTCTTATCACATTCATCATTAGCCTGAAACAGTGAGGCAAAGGAGCAAAGAATGTAGCTCGTCTTGCTTTATCCAAGGAATATATTTGCTTCATTCCATTGCCTTCTCTTCCCTGTGTATATAATCCACGCTGGGGATATTATTTAAGACATGAAACGCTTTGGTATTTTTCACAAGACAATTATCAAGCACGTGTGCATTACAGCAGTACAGATCAGTCCATTTGCTGCTGTCATCTCTCGCACTGCTCTTTGCCTCAATCTCTGCCTGAGAACAATGTTACTGCGACATAGTGCAATTCATTTTGACAGGCTTTTGTCTAGTGAACTGACCATTCAAAGTTTCCAAGCCGAAGATTAAATTTGGAGGATTTTCTGCAACATGGGTTCATGCTTGTAATGAAGCAAATGCCGTGCTTCTTAGAGCCTGGCTTGTTGGAAACTCAAGCAGCTGTGAAATTGGTTCAACTCCACATTCCAAAGTGCAATATGATCATTATGAGTTGTTCTTGAAAAGGGAACAAAGGGAACTGGAGTTCCTTGCTGGCTTGTGTTTCATTTGCTTTGAAGTTAGTTTCAGCATATCTGCAAGCCAGTTCCTGTCCTGGGTTGAAGACTGGAGGAAATGAGTCAGAAGACTTGCAGACCCAGGAATGACAGATGGAGTTACAGGGATGGGTTATCACTTCACTCTTTGGTAACAAGGGTAAGCATCTCACCTCGTCATCCTCCTCTCTGTGGGACTTTCACATTTTGTTTGAACTTTACAACCTCTTTGACAAATGCATTTCTTTGATGAATTAACTTGTTGACAGGAAGGAACTGGGGAAAAAAATTGGCACATCATATTAATAATGCATGCTTTTAGGTTTATAATTCCCAACAACAGAAGTTTAAATCAGGTTCTCCTGCACTAAGTGTGCAACAATTTGGCCAGATCTGTTCTTGGAGATTGGGAGTGGAATTCTAACACACCAGGAGCACTCCAGGTTCCAATACCAAACGATGGCACAACCATAATATTATTCATCAACATGAAGGAAAGTAAACAAAGCATGATTTTGAGACAGGCTTAAAGCTCATGGTGGTTCTATACTGGCAATGATAATCCCCACAATGCATTTAATTAAACAAAGGAATGCAGATATTGGCAATCCAAAACGAAAGTGGAAATTGCTGGAGAAACTCAGCAGGTCCAAAAGCATTGATGGAGGGAGAGCCAAGTCAACATCTTGAGACTAGTGATCATTCTAAGATGTTAACTCAGCTTTCTTGCCACTGATGCTGTCAGACCTGCTGTGTTTTTTCAGCAATTTTTGTTTGTTATGGCGATTGAACTGTACATTTTCTATTTTAATTTCAAAAATTTCCACAACAATTTTTACCAGTGTTTACTTGACTCCATCTGTTCACTGACTAGGCTGCTTTTTGGTAAACAGGTTTATCAAATTTCATTTTTATTGTAAGATTATGAGTTTTTCAGAGATTTCAACTGATGAGTTGGTTTCAAAGATTTTGCACACTTTTCTTGAACTGAATGGCTTTGATTGCGATGTCTTTGTGTGTAATTAAACAGGGAAGCAATTATATTTAAGGATATTTATTCTTATTTCCCTCACCAGTGGGATACAAACACAAGTATTAAAGCAAAACATCTCCAGCATCTCTGCGCATATTGTGTTTGAAATTAAGTCCCCCATTAGACTCTTTGTATTCTTTTATCTGGGCCAGGATATTCACAGAACCTTACACAGTTACTGCAGATAACTCTGGTTTTATCTCAGCTCCCTGTTGAAATGCCTGTGGCACTTTTATGCATCCTCTTATGTATACACAGCTAGGGCTTGAGGTGAAGACCAGTCTGCTCTCCCACCAGGGAATGCATTAACTCATCAGCAGAAAAATGTCCTTACAGTCTGCCACTGGTTGACTGGTTGGGAGTTATTCAAGCAATTTCGAACATTTGGAACTCAATTAATGATTTTGCATATCAAAATGAACTGCTGTATTATGGCAAGCTGGTTCTCAATTACATACCTTACATACCATGGGGTTTTAACTACTTTGAGACTCCATTGCCATTAAAAAGATTACGTAAAGACCAAACTGACTTCAGTGAAAGCAAAGGGTTGTGATCAGATTTGCGTGACCTCAATCAAGTCTTTAACCTTGAATATGATTCAAAGGTTCAGTCATGGTTGTCAAATGAGGGAGATTTCTTTTGTGAATTGATTTAGCATCCTGAAAATCTTTGTTAGTCATGAAATGATTTGGAGTGAGAAACACCGACTTACTATTTGACACCTTCACTTCCTGCTGGACCTGCATGCTTACCTTCAGAGACTGGTGTGCGAGGACACCCAGGTTTCATTGAACATTCTCCTCTCTCAATTTATAGCCATTTAGACACCCTTGAGGGTGGCACTGTGGCTGAGTGGTTAGCACTGCTACCTCACAGCACCAGTTTTGATTCCAGCCTCGAGCAACTGTCTGTGTGGAGTTTGCACATTCTCCCCATGTCTGCGTGGTTTTCCTCCGGGTGCTCCAGTTTCCTTCCACAATCCAAAGGTGTGCAGGTTAGATGAATTGACCAAGCTAAAATTGCCCATAGTGTTCAGGGATGTGCAGGCTAGGTGCATGAGTCAGAGGTAAATCTAGGATAATAGGGTATGGGATTGGGTCTGGGTGAGTTATTCTTGGAGGGTCGGTGGGGACTTGTTGGACCAAAGGGCCAGTTTCCACACTGTAGGGATTCTGCTCTATTTGAGATAATGACCTGCTTCATGTTTTTGCTCCTAAAGTGGATAACTTCACATTTATCCACATTATTCTTCACCTGCCATGCATCTCCTACATGCTCAACTTGTCCAAATCACAAGGAGGCACCTCTGCATTGTCCTCACAACTCATCCTTCATTACTGCTGTGTGCATTGTGTAGATTTGGAGATATTCCATTTATTTTCTTCCTCTAAATCATTACTGTGTATTGGGAATGGCTGGGGTCTTAGCTCTGATCTCTGGGGTACCCCACTAGTCGCTGCATGCCTTTCAGAAAAAAATCAATTTTCTACAATTATTTGTTTCCTGTATGCCATTTTGATTTTTATCCATCTCAATACACTATTCCTAATCCTATAAACTTTAATTTTACACATAAATCTCTTATATGGAACTTTATTAAAAACCTTCTGAGCATCCAAATAAACTCCATCCACCGGCTCCCTCTCATCAACACGACTACTAGTTATAATCTTGAAGAATTTCCAATATTTTTATCGCTACATCTTTCTATAGCTTCTCTAAAGCTATATCTTTCTCTTTTTATGTTATTCGTCAGATATTCAAAATGGCATCAGATCATTGCGACAGTGAAATCTGTCTTTTCACTGTATTTTTCTGTGTTTCCCACTGTAAAATACAGGTGACAATTAAATCATTCATATTCACAATAGATTTGTCACACATGCTTTCCCTTCCATAAATCTGTACTTACTTTGTCTAACCCTGTCACTGTTTTCCAATTGCTCTGGACTCTAAACTTTTTCCCACTATCAACGTCACACTGGCTGGTTTATGATTCCTGTTTTCTCTCTGCTTCCCTGAACCAGACAGAGGCGAGAGTAGAGTAATTTTTTATCGGTCATTTCTACCATATACAACTGATACAGTAAAATGAGACAGTTTTCCTTCTGGACCGAGGGTGCTCCATGGACAGCACAAACTACACAATTGTACATGGCATAAAGTGCATAGGAAGTGCAAAACACACAAGTTACAGTGTAATAGAAGAATGATGAATGATAGACATTTTTCTAGCAGTAATACGAAAGAATTTCAGATGGGAAAGAGTCTGATCATACTGAGTCAAGGAACCTGATGGTTTGGGGGAAGAAATTGTTGCACAGTCTGGCAGTGAGAGACCGAGTACTCCGGTAACTTCTGCCAGATGGCAGGAGGGAGCAGAGTCTGAGTGAGGGGTGTGTGGGGTCTTCCACAATGCTCTTAGCCTTTCGGATGCAGCTTGTGGAGTAAGTGGCTGTAATGGAGGGAAGAGAGACCCCGATGATCTTTTCAGTAGTCCTCACTATCCATTGTTGGGTCATACGATCCGAGATGGTGCAGTTTCCGAATCAGTCAGTGATGCAGCAGCTCAGGGTACTCTCGAAGAATGTGGTGAGGATGGGGGTGAGGATTGTGAAAGTGCCTTTCTTGGCTATGGAGCTGGTGAGCTGCCACTGAGAAAGTGAATATCTATTATTTTACTCTCATCACGTTGATCATCAGTATTGTTTGCCATCCAACAATGACCACACCTCAAATACAGAATTGCCAGAGAATGGCCAGTTTTGAGTAGAGTCTGAAAGTGTAAGGAGCTAAACAAAGAGCCCTATAGCAATAATTTTTGTTAGAATATTTGTGGGTTTATGGAGCTACCATATTCAGATAGTACTTAAAAGGTAAATACAATTCAGGTCAGATTGAATTTGCCAATTGAGCAGCAGAGATTTTAATTTTAAAATCATATTCCTGTCTTTTTTTTATGTAGAAACTAGTCATCACTTCTAAGTCTTCCAGATGAAATGGCTCCAGTACGGGGAGCATTTGGACCACATTCCCAACTCCTTAATGATAAATTATTCTCCTTTACAGTCTGTTTCATCGGCAAAACGCCACCAAAAACATTCATCCCTACTCTTTAGAGATTCAGTTACCACAGTTCAAGAAAATTTGAGATGCTCAGGCAGGAACTTGTTTTAAATATTGGCTTGGTCGATGCAGAGTGACCTCTAAACTATGCATAAAATATTTGAATTTGATAGTTGCAAACTACGTTGAGAAAATACTCTCCTTCCAAAGTTAAAAGAAATCAAGTACATTTGCTGTTTTCATAGGTTCCTTATAAATATTAATTATAAAAATGTCTTTACTGTATAAGCACTGGGTCTACCTCTGGCTTTTTCACAGAAGGGTTTTCCAACTTCCTTTTATTATTTTCATGTAAGCACTGTCAGATGTCTCTAGACTCTCGCTGACTAGAATCTGGGGAAACTATTTATCCCACAGAACAGTTTCATGGACTGAACCTTGCATTAAGTAGAGGCACTGCACAGACTCAGCAAAAAGAAACCCAACATGGAGAAATAACATGTACTGAATAGAGGATCAAACAGAAAGGCAGTAAGGATTGAAAAAGGCATAATATCCAACTGCAGTAATGATAAAGAAAAGCAGGAGCTCTGCACAGTGAACAGAGTACTATGGGATACGTTACTGATTAGGCACAACATTAAATGGAGACACTCTGATGACACAAATCTAGGATTCCAATTAGCAATAGATGGATGTAAAGCTACTGAGTAGACCCTGAAACCTGTGTGAAATTGTGAAAGCGCCATCAAGACTCAAGAAGTGAATAATTTAAATGGAAGTACTACACTGGTGTCCTGATGTTACTGAAGGATGTGTTTATGGTGAGAAGGGGTGTTCGTGGAACATAATCTTTTCATACAAGTTGTATCAGTGACTCGTATCATAGTTCCTGAAATAACACTGTCAGAATACTAGTGCATGAATACTTAATACAGGAGCATGGAATTTCTTTACAATGGTCTATAACTACAAGATTTCTGATGTTCAGTAGAATAGTCGACATCTCACCTCTGGCAGCACAGTGCAATGGAGTCAATGCAGTATAGTCAAGCAATCATGTGTATTGTCATAGTCATGTAATGTAGCTAAAGAACTTGCAAGCATAGAATTCAGACAATGTGCAAGTTCGACATCTTATACAAATATAAATAGTTAGTGCTGTTAATAAACTTCAGGACATCTGTCTCAATATGAATCTTGTCTTTGTGGGAAATGTTACATGGGTTAGCAGGGGTGAAGCAGTGGCTAGCACTACTGCCTTACACCACCAGGAACTTGGGTTTAATCCTAACCTTGCGCAACTGTTTGTGAAGTTTACACATTCTCCCCATCTCTGGGTGGGTTTCCTCTGGGTATTCTACTTTTTATGCATAGTCCAAAGGTGTGCAATTTAGTGGACTGGCCATGCTAAATTGTCCCTTGTGTCCACAGATGTACAGGCTAGGTAGATTAGCCATGATATATGCAGGGTTATGGGGAATAGGGTGGAAGGCTGGATCTGTGTGGGATGCACTTTAGAGGATCACTACAGACTCAAGGTGACAAATCCACACAGTAGGGATTCCAAGATTTGGAAACCCTCAGATCATAATATATTAGTGGTGGTGCTTAACCTAAGAAACCACATCAATAATCTTAATATTTGCTTAATTTTAGTCAAGCAAATCAATCTGTAAAAATAATAAAATACTTGTACAGGGATATTTTAAGTGTTTATCTGGTAATAGCTTCAAAGCCTACAGGTTTAAACAATTAGGAAATTTCTTTATGGGAATTTTCTTTATGGCGGTTACTTACACAGAATGTTGGTTTGTTGTCAACAGGAGCATTGGACCTAATTTTGGGTTTCATAGATTGTGATGATGTTAAAGGGGACTCAGATAAACTTTATAAAAACAGTTCCAGAGATGAAAAATTTCTGTTATGAAGAAAAAATGGAGAATTTGTGACAGCTTATTTTTGAGAAGAGAAGATTAAGAGAGGAGATTTGGTTTCTTTGAGCTATCCAAAATCATGAAAGGTCTCAACAGCTTAAATAGGGAAAAAAATGCGTCCATTTCATAGAAGGATTGAGAACCGAATGGTGTACATTTGAGATAAATGACAAAAGAAGCAATTCGACTTAAGGAGACACTCTTCCACACAGTGAGTGGTTAGAATCTGGAATACATTACCTGAGAGCATGGTGGAAGGAGGGTCAATTGAGGCTTTCTAGATGGAACTGAACTATTATCTGAAAAGGAAGAACGTGTGGGGCTATGGGGATAGGGTTGGGAATAGCATTAGATAACTTACTGCTATAGAGAGCTAGTACAGACATGATGAATGAATGGCCTCTGTTTGCATTGTAATCATTCTGTGATTCTGTGATGTTGTGAAGTGACGACCCAATTACTTCATGAGGCGATGGAAGCTCTTACTATTGGATAGTATGAGCACAAAGCTAGTAATGTCCCATGCCAGTAGGTTTGAAAGTGGGGAGCAGGGCAGGGGTGGTGGTGGTGATACTTGGCCCATTCTCTACCCACCTGTCCTTAATCCAACATAATTTACTATCAGCAGGTTGGGTAGCAGCAACTCCCTCTGTCCCTCCCCCACTTATGTGTCAATTGAGGCCCTTAAGTGGGCCGGTAATGCTCACTTAAGGACATCACCCTGCGCCCGGCTCTGGGATTTAACCTGCAGTGGGTGATGGTCGATGGTGGAATTTGAATTCAGTAAAAATCCAGAATTAAGAGTCTAATGATGACAATGAATTCATTGTCAATTGTTGGAAAAACCATCTGGTTCACTCATGTCCTCTCCGGAAGAAACCCCTCGTCTTTAACTTGTCGAGCCTACGTGTGACTCGAGACCCACAGAAATGTGATTGACTCTTAACTGCCGTATGGGGAATTGGGGCTGGCCAATAAATGCCGGACTACCCAGTGACACGCTCATCCGTGAAAGAATTATTTTACACAAAGTGTAGGAGAAAGTTCAATTACCTTCTCTGCAGGTGTAAATGCCACCATCTTCCCACCAATATCTCTGACTCAATCTATCTTTGTTACTATACCCATCTCTCACCAAGATTCATACTCTACCACTTTCATTACTGCTTGCAATATCTTCTCTCACTCACCCCAACACTAACTCTGCCTACCCCCTGCACTACCTACTCATTCACTTGGGACAGCTCCAACCTGCACCAACGAATAACTGCCATGCCACCCAATTTCATCTCTTGAATTATATGCCTCTCTCATTCCAAGAGTAGAACAGTCTAAAATAGGATAGAAAGATTGAAAATAGGTGCTGGGCTGCCTGATATTCAGTTCCTCCCCCCCTTATGCAGAGATCATCCTGAATCTGCCTGTCCCAAGCGACTGACTGACCATGTCCAAGCCCCTTAACTGGTATTGGAGGATGCTCTTGACTTACTGAGCAGGGACCCTGAGTAAAGGTGATCCTCTTTGACTTGACTAAGGTCTGATGATAAACACAGCAAATATTCTTGGCTTTGTGCCTGCATTAAACAGCAAGGCAATGCATGCGTACTGTGAACCTGTTATCACTGGCTCAGGGTGACAAATTTCAATGAGGCTAGGCAAGGCAAGGTGGGGACACTCTGAGCATCCAGGTAGGTAAGGAATGTGTGAGGCTGAAGGTGTAAACCGACATGCTGGAGCGGGCAGCATGTGCCAATCAGTACATACCCCTCAGTGTACACTGTCCTTGCAGCAGCCCTTCATGCTAATTGCTGGTCTGCCCTGCAATGATGCTCTACACTTCCTAGTCATTCTGCACGTGGATCAGAAAGGTGCCAGACAGGTCCTGTGGCGTTCGCAAATGTTGAACGGTAAAGTGGGGTGTATGTAGTCAGTGCCTATGGAGCAAGTCCTAGGATGTTGGTGCCTGATAGCCAACATGGAGATTGTTTGGGTCAAGTGGTAACCTGTAGTCGCAAATTACCGACTCTGACTTGCAGACTCTGAATTCACGGTGTTTAGTTTGCTCACAGCGGGGTGGGGGGGGTGAGATTTGCAGTTTATAAGGCCATTGTCAAGCAGTAATCCCCTGATAATAGGCAACTTATTGATTCCTACCAATAAACTTGCCTTGATGCCCAGACTTAGTTAAAAGATGCAGCAAAGTGCTCCTAACTTTGAGATAAGCCTCACTGGACTTCTGTTGTGATTCTGCCACATTTCTCATGACAGTTTACACCATTACAGCCCCTGTAAGATTCCAAACATTGCCTCAAATCCTGCATTAAACCTTGCCCTAAAAGAATCAGCTTAACATCTGCTTAAAAGAACAACGGAGACTGAGCACTTATAAGTATTGAAATAATAAATGAAGAAGTTGCTCACTAGAAGTGTTTGACCGTCGTTGCACCGCTGTTAAAATCTAGACTTAATCAAAGCAGAGTGGCAGAGATTAAGGAAGGGGAACAAGGGAAAGTGAGAACTAGGTGTACTCAGTATTCAAAAGAATATTGCCTGTGACAAGTTGCAATGCCAGAAGATAGCCGAGGATGAGAGAAGGTTGTCACAACCAAAGTTAACAGCTCTAAATGCCTGATGGCACAAGGGTTTTACCATGTCTGCTTTGAGTAATGCAGTGCTCTTCTCCCCTTTATACTAATGGCATTGTAAACGTCAAAGTTTGTGCGAAGATTTGTAGCTCGGGTGCTCGTTGTTGTGGTTCTGTTCGCCGAGCTGGAAGTTTTTGTTGCAAACGTTTCGTCCCCTGGCTAGGCGACATCATCAGTGCTTGGGAGCCTCCTGCGAAGCGCTTCTTTGATGTTTCCTCCGGCGTTTATAGTGGTCTGTCCCTGCCGCTTCCGGTTGACGCACGCAGACAACAAGAACATGAATTCGACTGGGACAACACTACTATCATAGGGCAAGCCAGACAAAGAACAGCCAGGGAATTCCTAGAGGCATGGAGTTTGTGGATGAATGCCATCAACAAACACATCGACCTGGACCCAATATACCAACAACTACAGCGGACAGCTGAAACTGACAACCAGAAGCGGCAGGGACAGACCACTATAAACACCGAAGGAAGCACCAAAGAAGCGCTTCGCA
This sequence comes from Chiloscyllium plagiosum, assembly GCF_004010195.1. Taxonomy (NCBI): domain Eukaryota; kingdom Metazoa; phylum Chordata; class Chondrichthyes; order Orectolobiformes; family Hemiscylliidae; genus Chiloscyllium; species Chiloscyllium plagiosum. The sequence goes on along the minus strand of NC_057742.1, from coordinate 30,035,881 downwards.
GGAGGCTCCCAAGCACTGATGATGTCACCTAGCCAGGGGACGAAACGTTTGCAACAAAAACCTCCAGC
>NC_057742.1:29979028-30034830 GCF_004010195.1 Chiloscyllium plagiosum | reverse complement strand
TCGACCTGGACCCAATATACCAGCCACTACAGTGGACAGCTGAAACTGACAACCGGAAGTGGCAGGGACAGACCACTATAAACACCGGAGGAAACATCAAAGAAGCGCTTTGCAGGAGGCTCCCAAGCACTGATGATGTCGCCTAGCCAGGGGACGAAACGTTTGCAACAAAAACTTCCAGCTCGGCGAACAGAACCACAACAATTGTAAACATCAGTTTCAACAGGAGTAAGCTGGGTTCAGACATGGATATATTGAACAAGAAGAGAATAAATTAAGTCAGCCGGCACAAATAGTGGATTATTCTGAACCAGACCAAAGAACAAAATAGCACAGTCACATTACCACCTGGAAAAACAGTTGCCAGGTTAGTTCCATTTTTTCTAATTACTAATATCCTTTCTGTATTTTCTTCCCATTGTTTACAGGTCAGATCAAAGACACCAGTCCAAATAAACCACCTCTTGAATCAAATGGAAATCTGCAGGATTATACCTTGCTGCACTCTGTCATCCTGATGGCTTTTGAGACAGTATTTGTGTTACTGCTAATGCATCCAACTGTATTAAAACCTTTGAAGGGCTCATGTTCAGTAAACATTCTGACTTACAGTTAACTTTTCATCATAAAATCAAGGGGGAAAGGGAGGCAGTGGATTGAACCAAGAGAAATATAGTAACCCTTTGTTAGACCGAATGCCTCGACCAAATTGATTAGATGTAAAGGAAGAACAAAAATTATAAATACAATAAGGAGATTGTTTGACACAGTATTGCACCTTTATGTGAGAGAGAAATTGCAGTTATCTAATGCCTTTCATAACCCCAGGACATTTCAAAGAATTTCAAAAGCACTTTGTTTAAAAGTATAGTCACGGTTGTAATGTTGGAAATTGCAACACACAACTTGTGCACATTAAGTCCCACAAACAGCTAAATGATCAGATACTTTGAGATAAATGATCAGATAATATGGTATTTAGTGATGTTTGACTTGAGATAAGTGTTGGCCAAGACAGGGACAGAAATCCCTTGTTGTTTTTTCAAGTTGTGCCACAGGATCTTATATACCATTGTGAATGACAAATGTCTCATATGAAAGACAGTTCCTATAATCTTTCATCATTTCCTCTGTACTGCCCTGAGGTGTAAGTAGAGATAATGTACTCAAGTTGCTTGACCCCAGGGTTTAGAAGTTAATGTGCTATAACTGAGTTATTGTTGACACTTTCAGCCATTTAATTTTGTTCTAGTTCAGCCTCAGCCAGTGGAAAAAAAGTGTACTGATGTTATCATGGGACCAAGTGGGTTTGGAAACTTGGAAGTGGATAACTCGTTTACCCATTGAACCTAATGTTGGTCACAGTTTTGTATCCAAAAATATTACCAATGAAAAATATCAGTATTTTAGAAATTATATAACAAATCTGGATGACCTGTTCTGGCACAGTGATAAAATCCCTGCATGTCCATCACATAGACCATGGTTACAACCCCAGCTACACCAGAGCTGTGTCATAACATGCCTGAACAGGTTGATTAGAAATATCTCCAATCAACCTTTTCCCACAGACTTGGAATGAATTTGAAAATTTTGGGCATCTTGTGGTGCAGTGGTTGTGTCCTTACCTGTGAGCTAGAAGGTCTGGATTCATGTGACACTCTGGAGGTGTACCATAACATGGCTGAACAAGTTGCTTCAAAATATCCATAAATGTTTTGGTTATTCAATTCAAAATGAATTGGGAAGCTAAGTAATTAGACAAGACAGATGAGATTTGACAGCATTGGTTTGTTGAATTTTTTTGGACATGTATTGCAAACAGCCTGTTTAAAATGTTTTTCTACACCTCTGAAGCAAGTGGGCCTTGAACCTGGGACATCCAACTCAGAAATAGGGACACTTTGTAATTGTTTTCTTTCTTTTTACACCCAGAAGTGCTATCACACACAACTGAGCGACTTCCTCATCACCTAAATCATCGTGACTTTTTTAAAGTTATTTTTCCTTTTTAAACATTAACCAGCACCACCAATAAAACACTCGTGTAGCCAATTAAACATTTACATACAAAACATCATTTGTTTTTCTTCTCACACCTCTGAACAAGATATTAATAATGATGCACAAGCAGGCTGCCTATTATGCATGTCAATGGGAATCTAACTGAAAAGAGGCTAGGGTTGGCATCTTGATGTGCAGCCTGCAAAGTGTCAATTTATCAACTAAACAGCCATGCCAGATAGTGGGTGAGTTCAAGTTCTCTGTCTAGTCATGGGGTGTGTTTGTCCAATCTGTTTACATTCAGGGGGTCCATCTGACTACAGGGAGGGAGTGGGCAGCCATCAGTCCCAGCAGTCAGGAGAATTATGTATCACACTCCAGGAGCTGTCAAGGCAGCTATCTCGGAGAAGCTTGTCGAAGTCAGCTGGAGTTCTTGGGTGCGAATAATTCCAGGGTCTGTGCATTGTTTGTTGAGGAGGTGTAATTAGGGCTGTTACCCATAAAGGGAAGCTCATTGCCAAAAGGGGTTGGGTCAGTCAAGGCTGAGGAGAGAGCTGTACTGAGTTGAGATCAAGGTCAGTGATGGAGGAAAGTCAAAGTATAAGAGGGATGATACAGAACAGGAGTGGAGAACAAAATAGACTAAAGAACATATTGTTATTAGCAGTGACCACCACAACGACATCCACAAAGGGAAGCAGAGAGAAGTAGAATGGCTATCATTGAAGCTGAGGGCACTGGGAGGTCAGTTGGGATGTAAGGCTCAGTGTACAGGGTCGCCACATGGGGATGATGGGTAGAAAGAGGCTCTTGGGGAGAAAACAGGAGACTTAGAGACTCTGGAAGTCTGAAACCTAGTGACTAGGCGGAGGCTGGTGCTCATGGCATCCACTATGAGCTGGGTTTCCTGCCATCACTTTATGTTCAATAGACACTGACTGCAAATGGCTGGACAATGCCCATGTTGGATACAGTCAGTGTCCGTGCAATGGGAAAAGCATGGAAACTAGGATATCCAAGCAATAAATACATCAAACATGCATTTGCAAACAGCAGCTATATTTAGTTTGCTGCAATTCTCTTTCTCTCAGGTCTAACCATGACTTTGTTTTCAAACCAACCAAAAATGGCGAGACTGTTTTCATCTGTTGTGCCAACTTCTGCTTTTCAGACGCTGAGCACAAACTCTCAGACACTTTCTCCCATCACCCCCGAATTGTGACTCCACCATTGAACATCAGGCTGTTATTTCCGGCACCGTTATTTCACTGACCTCATTCCCTCTGAAGATCTCCCCTCCATAACTTCCCACCACATAGTTCCCCAACTCCACACAGCCCATTTCTATCTCCTTCCCATGAACGGCACTACCCAGGCAGACACATCATTTCAGCTTGTTCCTGTTCCTGACTCTCTGCACTTATGTCATGCTATCTTGAGTATATTCATGACTCTCCCCACCACCCCACTCCCTTCACCCTCACTCACCTTGCCCAGTGTCTTCCCACTTACATTTGTTCTTCTTCTGACACTTTACAGAATCATCATTATGGGTTTTCCTGCCCTAGTCACCTCCTCTTCAACCCTCTACACATCCATTCCCATCAGGGTACTCTGAATGCTGCCCATATTGAAAAGAAAGCTGACTAGTCCCGTCTTGATTTCTGTTTCAGCAGCAGGAAGAGTGGGAGCATCAACCAGGGGCTGACAGGAAGGTGAATCATTGATTTAAAAACTTACCTCATGAATAGGTGGAACACACGCTGAGCAGGAGCAGACACAGGACTGCTGAATAAGTGAAGTAATATATTTGAGCAGTTGTGTTACCCGAAACAATACTTAGAGAGTGTCTCCTACCCATCCTCCTCCTCTAACCGAACAAAAGGTTCCATGTGCCAGATTAGTAAGGTAACTAGGTTTTTTTTTATTCTTTATTTTTCTACAGTCCCTTTGGGAATTTAGAATAGTAGGAATGGTGGTTAGGGCAGTTGAATGTTCCTCCTGGAGAATGTGGGAGGTAATGGTCACCAGTAGTGTCCCTGCTGACTGCATCTGCGGGAAGTGCACCCAACTCCAACTCCTCAAAAACCACACTAGGGAACTGGAGCTGGAGCTGGATGAACTTCGGATCATTCCAGAGGCAGAGAGTGTTATCGAGAGGAGTTACAGGAGGGTAGTCACACCTCAGGTTCAAGAAAAAGGCAGATAGGTTACAGTCAGGGGATGGAAAGGGAAGCGGCAGACAGTGCAGGGATCCCCTGTGGCCGTTCCCCTCAGTAACAAGTATACCGTTTTGAATACTGTTGGGGGCGTGGTACTTACCAGGGGTAAGCCATGGGGTACAAGTTTATGGCACAGAGTCTGTCCCTGTTGCTCAGAAGGGAAGGAGGGAGTTGAGCAGACCATTAGTCATTGGGGACTCCATAGTTAGGGGGAAAGATAGGAGGTTCTGTGGGCATGAGACAGACTCACGGTTGGTGTGTTGCCTCCCAGGTGCCAGGGTTCATGATGTCTTGGATCATGTTTTTGGGATCCTTGAGGGGGAGGGAGACCAGCCCCAAGTCGTGGTCTACAAAGGCGCCAACGACAAAGGTGGGAAAAGGGATGGGGATTTAAAACAGAAATTTGGGGAGCTAGGGTCGAAGCTTGGAGCTAGATGTTATCTCTGGTTTCTTGCCCATGCCACGTGCTAGCAAGGCAAGGAATAGGGAGCGAGAGGAGTTGAACATGGCGCAACAGGGATGGTGCAGGAGGGAGGGTTTCAGATACCTCGATAATTGGGGCTCATTCTGGGGTCAGTGGACCTCTACAAACAGGATGGTCTACACCTGAACCAGAGAGGTACCAATATCCTTTGGGGTATGGAGGAATTTGTTAATGCTATTAGGGAGGGTTTTAATTAATTCAGCAGGGGATGGGAACCTAAATTGTAGTTCGAATGTATGGGAGGTTGAGAGTAGTGAGGCCAGAAATGAGGTTTCAAGGTTGCAAGCAGGAAAGTGGTTTGAAGTGTGTCTGTTTTAATGCCAGGAGCATCCGGAATAAGGTGGGTGAACTTGCAACATGGGTTGGTATCTGGGACTTCAATGTTGTGGTCATTTTGGAGACATGGAGAGAGCAGGGACAGGAATGGTTATTGCAGGTTCTGGGATTTCAATATTTCAGTAAGATCAGAGAAAATGGTAAAAGAGGGGGAGATGTGGCTTTGTTAGTCAGGGACAGTATTACAGCTGCAGAAAGGACATTTGAGAACTTGTGTACTGAGGTAATATGTGGTGAAGTTAGAAACAGGAAAGGAGAGGTCACCCTGTTGGGAGTTTTCTATAGGCCTCTGAATAGTTCCAGAGATGTAAAGGAAACGTTAGCAAAGATAATTCTGGATAGGAGTGACTGCAATAGGATAGTTGTTATGGGGGCTTTAACTTTCCAAATATTGACTGGAAATACTATAGTTTGAGTACTTTAGATGGGTCGGTTTTTGTTCAATGTGTGCAGGAAGGTTTCCTGACATAGTGTGCAGACAGGCCAACAAGGGGCGAGGCCACATTGGATTTGGTACTGGGTAATGAACCTGGCCAGGTATTAGATTTGGAGGTGGGTGAGCACTTTGGTGATAGTGACAGCAATTCAGTTATGTTTATTTGAGCGATGGAAAGGGATAGGTACATACTGCAGGGCAAGAGTTGTTGCTGGAGAAAAGGCAATTATGATGCTATTAGGCAAGACATAGGATGGGGAAGGAAATTGCAGGGGATGGGTACAATTCAAATGTGGAGCTTATTCAAGGAATAGATACTGCGTGTCCTTGATAAATATGTCCCTGTCAAGCAGGGAGGAAGTGGATAAGCGAGGGAGCCATGGTTTACAAAAGAAGTTGAATCTCTTGTCAAGAGGAAGAAGAAGGCATATGTTAGGATGAGACATGAAGGCTCAGTTAGGGTGCTTGAGAATTACAAGTTAGCCAGGAAGGACCGAAAGAGAGAGCTAAGAAGAGCATGAGAAGTCGTTGGCAGATAGGATCAAGGAAAATCCTAAAGCTTTCTTCAGGTATATTAGGAATAAAAGAATGATGAGAAAAAGATTAGGGTCAATCAAAGGTAGTAGTGCAAAGTTGTGCATGGAGTCCAAGGAGATAGGGAAGGCACTAAATGAATATTTTTTGTCAGTATTCACACTGAAAAAAGACAGTGTTGTTGAGGAGAATACTGAGATACAGGCTAATAGCCTAGACAGTATTGAGGTTCAGAAGGAGGAGGTGTTAGCAATTCTGGAAAGTGTGAAAATGGATAAGTCCCCTGGACCAGATGGAATGTATCCTAGGATTCTCTGGGAAGCCAAGGAAGAGATTGCAGAACCTTTGCCTTTGACATGTATGTCGACATTGTCTACAGGAACAGTGCCAGAAGACTGGAAGATAGTAAATGTTGCTCACTTGTTCAAGAAGGGGAGTAGAGACAATTCTGGTAATTATAGACCAGTGAGCCTTACTTCGGTTATGGATAAAGTGTTGGAAAAGGTTATAAGAAATAGGATTTATAATCATCTGGAGAGGAGTGAGTTGATTAGGCATAGTCAACATGATTTTGTGAAGGGTAGGTCATGTCTCACAAACCTTATTGAGCTCTTTGAGATGATGACCAAACAAGGGGATGAAGGTAAAGTGGTTGATGTGGTGTATATGGATTTCAGTAAGGCGTTGATAAGGTTTCCCCTGGTAGGCTATTGCACAAAATATGGAGGCATGGGATTGAGAGTGATTTAGCAGATTGGATCAGAAATTGGATAGATGAAAGAAGACAGAGAGTGGTGGTTGATGGGAAATGTTCATCCTGGAGTTCAGTTACTAGTGGTGTACCACAAGGATCTGTTTTGGGGCCACTACTGTATGTCATTTTTATAAATGACCTGGATGAGTGCAGAGAAGGATGGGTTAGTAAATTTGCAGATGACTCTAAGGTCAGTAGAGTCGTGGATAGTGTTGAAGGATGTTGCAAGTTAGAGAGGCACATAGATAAGCTGCAGGGCTGGGTTGAGAGGTGGCAAATGGAGTTACATGTGGAAAAATGTGAGGTGGTTCACTTTGGAAGGAGCAACAGGAATGCAGAGTTCTGGGCTAATGGTAAGATTCTTGGTAGTGTAGATGAGCAGAGAGATCTCGGTGTCCAGATACGTAGATCTCTCAAAGTTGCCAACCAGTTTGATAGGGTTGTTAAGAAGGCATACAGTGTGTTAGCTTTTATTGGTAGAGGGATTGAGTTTCAAAACCATGAGATCATGCTGCAGCTGTACAAAACTCTGTTGTGGCCACACTTGGAGTATTGTGTACAGTTCTGGTCACCACATTACAGGAAGGAAGTGCAAGCATTGGAAAGGGTTCAGTGGAGATTTACTAGGATGTTGCCTGGTATGGAGGGAAGGTCTTATGAGAAAAGGCTTATGAGGGACTTGAGGCTGTTTTCATTAGACAGAAGAAGGTTGATAGATGATCAGAGGGTTTAAGATAATCAGAGGGTTAGATAGGGTGGACAGGGAGAGCCTTTTTCCTCAGATGGTGATGGCTAGCACAAGAGGACATAGCTATAAATTGAGGGGTGATAGATATAGGACAGATGTCAGAGGTAGTTTCTTTACTCAGAGTAGTTGGGGTGTGGAGCACACTGCCTGTAACTGTAGTAGACTCGCCAACTTTAAGGCCATTTCAATGGTCACTGGATAAACATATGGATGAAACTGGAATAGTGTAGGATAGATAGGCTTCAGATTGTTTCAACAGGTTGACACAACAACAAGGTTCGAAGGGCCTTTACTGTGCTGTAATTTCTTTGTTCCATGTTCTATCCATCACCTCTCTCCTTTAGTTGGCTGAGTTCCTTTTCACTTTGAATAAGTTTTCCTTTAGCACGTCTCACATTCTCCAAGTCAATGGGATGCTTGTGTGGCTCCCAGCTATGTTTGTGTTGTTGTGGGGAAACCTTTCACTCTCACACAGCTCTTGAGTAGAGGGTATGTTAGCTTCCCCTCATTAGCCTGATAAGGCCTGGGATTGGAAGGCCTGTGAACAGCGTGCTGACCCTGCCACTGATGAGTCCCTCAGAGCCTCATCCTGCTGCCACAGGTGGGAACTGGAATGGTGGGGCAGTCACCATGTGGGACCCCTGAAACACAAACCATGGCATGTTCTCTTACAGCCTGCTGGAAAGACCTCCTTCTTGGCAGGCATGTTGCCTGAGTGAGAGTCCTGCACTGGGAAAGGGAGAGCTCATTGAGAGTCATATGTCTGCCTTGCTGCTGATCCTCCTTTCTCCCCATTTCCTAAAGACCACCCTCCCCCACCCCTTCCCCAACCCCTACCCTGTACTGACCGGGTCCCTATGTGACCCTAGGTCAGTTGTCCATAGCTACCATTACTCCCTCAGTGCTGGCTGCTGTAATCTCGACATTTCCTTTTCTTTTGGCTGTTTCTTTTATTTCTGCTTCAGTTTTAATCATGTTATTTTTTTCAACGATGGCGTTGGAGAATGGCAATTTGTATACTTTTCACTGTATTCCTGTACGTGACAATAAAATCTCAATCTAAGAGGGTGGTGCACGTATGGAATGAGCAGCCAGAGGAAGTGGTGGAGGCTGGTACAATTACCACATTTAAAAGGCATCTGGATGGGTATATGAATAGGAAAGGTTTAGAGGGATATAGGCCAAATGCTGGCAAATGGGACTGGATTAATTTAGGATATCTGGTCAGCATGGATGAGTTGAACTGAAGGGCCTGCTTCCATGCTGGACATCTCTGTGACTCTATGACTCTAATATTTCCAATTATTGGCCATCAGCTCTCGTGCACGTTTCTCGATCCCGGAGAAACCTCGACACTGCCATCTGAGTGATGGCCTTCCCGAAAACAAATGTAATGCCAGGCTTTTGGGCAAGATGTCCATCACCTGTATTGAATAACACTTCATAAATCACTATCATAAATAAGGAGAAAGTGAGGACTGCAGATGCTGGAGATCAGAGTCAAAAAGTGTGGTGCTAGAAAAGCACAACAGGTCAGGCAGCATCCGAGGAGCAGGAGAGTCGGCATTTCAGGCATAACCCCTTCATCAATGCTTATGCCTGAATCATTTTGACTATGATAAATAATAACAGTAACCTCCAAGATGGAATGGTTTGATGGAATACACTCCCATATCTCACCAACAAAGTCCGGGAACTTAGAAGAGGAAGGTTTAAAGGTTCTACCGCCCAGAACCTTCTGGAATTTGCTGTAGAAGTAAATTATGAAGGATGGTTGGCGATAATTCCAAAATGACTCATAAAAACATCTTCCCCTTCAAGCTGTTTCTGATGAGCTGGCGATCGGAATGATTTTTTTTCATGTGAGCCAGTCAAAATGGTAATATATCAAAATGACGTTATCTGACGCATTTGCTTTTCTGCTGATCTGACATTATAAGCTGATGGGAACTGTTTATATCAATCTAAATGAAGGAAAACTATTCACAGTAAAAAAAACATCCTATCTCCCAATTCCTTTGCAGTCCAACTGAATGCAATATGCTGCTGGCACTGCCAGAAGAATTACTCAATGTTTATAAGTGACTATCTGAGCTGTAATCTTCAATTATTCTGTCTCTAACAAGTAGTGGAATGAGACTTATAGATCAATGACCAAACAATGCTTCCAGTCACAGAATTGTTTCTTCTCTGTCTGCTCCCTGATTCTCTTAATTACATTCCTGAAAAAAAAAAATTTGAGCTTGGCAGCAGGAAATGGTCTGTCTCAGGTTTGTAATCCTCCTGGCGGAATACTCAGAACGAGGTCACAAACTTATTGAATCACAAGCCAAAGCAACTTCTTTGGATTTGAGTGTCATTGGCCAGAACATGCAGCCTCGTCACAGGGCGGGTGCTATGGAAGCCCAGACATGACAAAGTGACAGCTCCACCCCACAGACCCCACCCCACCCCCACAATAGTGTGCCTGTCACGGGTGCCCACGTGTGTGAGGGATGCTAGTTTGGCTATGCATCAGATATAGCCAGTCTAGACAGACACTGATTTACCATCAAATGTTCATTTGCCACTAGGGACTGAAGAAACTTCACAGAGGCCGATATCTTGTCAATCTGATGTTGTGTGATTTTTAACATAGTCCACCCCAGTCCAACACCATCTCCTCCACATCACTTATTGATACATGGAAAGTCCATGATACTGATCCAGCTCCCTGAGAGCCAGCTGTCAGAGTAAACAGAATGTCTGACACTCCTGTTCTTATCTGTCAGCCTGGGCTCCCTGCTTGAATCAGATTAACAGCCCCAATCAGGGAACTCATATTCTTTGAGATCCACCCAGCTCACCTCAATAAATCACTCAGAGATCCCTGCAAATGTCATTGAAAGGCAGGAAGGGTGAGATACGCATGGCTTGATTTGCTGCTGAGACAGTGAAATATTGTATTTATTATTCAAGCTCAGCTACTTACGTCATTTTATATTTATATTAAAGAAATTAAAGAAAGGCTGGATAGGCTGGGACATTTTCACTAGAGTGTAAGAGATTGAGAGGTGACCTGATAGAAGTTTATAAAATAGTGAGAATCAGAGCTAGCATTAATGGTAGTTGTATTTTCCCTAGGATGGGGAATTTCAAGACGGGGGCACATTTTTAAGGTGAGAGGAGAGAGATTTAAAAAAGACATGAGGGGCAAACCTTTTACACAGAGGGTGGATTGGATGTGGAATGAACTTCCTGAGGAAGTGGTGGATATGGTACAATCACAATGTCTTTTGGATAGTTACATGAATAAGAAAGGTTTGGAGGGATATGAGCCAGGAGCAGGCAGGTGGAGCTAGTTTCATTCAGGATTATGTTTGGCATGGACTGGTTGGACCGAAGGTTTCTGTTTCCGTGCTGTATGAGTCTATGACTCTATGAGTCGTCATTGCCAACAGTTTTTCGAAGAGGAATTGAAGTCTGGAGCTATTTCTGCTCAATGTTTTCCTCAAGAATGCAGACAACTTTGAAGGGCTGTCAGTGGAAAGGTCACTTGCACAAATGGGAGTGATGGTTGCAGTCTCTCTTCAACTGTTCCATGACAATGACACACAATGGAGAGGGGAGAAACTGGGAATGTGGGAACAAAACTTTACCAGGATGCAGGAATTCCAAATGTAGCGGGAAACCATAGAGCGCTGAAACCTGGCTCTATGGGTCCATTTATTAACAAGAAGATCTTCTGTAAATGCAAATCCAATGAGTCTAAGAAAGCATGGTTGATGTGAGACAATGCATAGACAATGCAGGAGAATACCCTGGCAGTAGCCATACTTCAGATCATGGTTTCACCATATTTATGTCATTGAGAGGTTGGTTAGCTCAGTTGGCTGGATAGACAGTTTTGTGATACATCGTGATGCCAACAGTATAGGTTGAATTCCCTTTTGTCACTGTGAAGGGCTCTCTTTCTCAACATCCCCTTTCACATGAGGCTTGGTGACCTCGATTAAACCAGCACCAGTCAGCTCTTATCGATGAGAGGGTAGCCCTCTGGTCTGTAGAGTATGGTGACCTTTGAACTGTACCATCACAATGAACCCAAGGCTTGTTATTGATGACATGGTTTAGCTGCTTCACATATGCTTCATGACGTCTGTTCTGCCATCTGACCATGTGTAAACACTGACAATTGGCACTCGATATGTCTGTGTGTCTGCCAGACAGCATTGTCCTGTATGCTGTTCTAATAACTTAATCATCTGAGCAGATTTTCTCAGCGATTTTGCCATCTGAAGAGATGGGAAATGAGTTGTCTTTTACCCCTAATCTGGCAAAACCCCGTCAAGTCCTGAGATTTATCACATGCTGATCCTCCCTCATTTTGAAAGTACAGGCATTGGCAGTGTCTGTACTGATGGTCAGATTAAGTAATAGTGAATCTTCATTAGACATCACGGATGTAGGAGTTTAGGGAGAGTTTATGTGTTACTGAGGATTATATCTGAAATAAATGCCATTGGTTGCGAATACTATCAGATTGAATGGATCAATTAAAGCGACAGTTAGAGGCAATTATAGAGGAGGCCGTTGAGAGTAGTAATATCAGTGCAGCGAGCTAGTGAGGGTAGGAATAGGAGGATAGAGCAGATGAATGCATGGCTGAGGAGCTGGTGTATGGGAGAAGGATTCACATTTTTGATCACTGGAATTTCTTCTGGGGTAGAAGTGACCTGTACAAGAAAGACAGATTGCACCTGAATTGGAAGGGTCTAATGTACCGGCGGGGGTGGGGGGGGTTTGACCTAGGGAGATAGTGAGGAAAGAGATCAATCTCATTGTGGTACAGTTGACAAAAGCGAGTCAAGCAGTCAGGGCAGGCAGGGACAAAGCAGAGAACAAAGTAGGACTGATAAATTAAACTGCATTTATTTCAATGCAAGAAGCCTAACAGAAGGCAGATGAACTCAGGGCATGCTTAAGAACATGGGACTGGGATATCATAGCAGTTACAGAAACATGGCTCATGACAGGACTGACAACTTAATGTTCCAGGATACAAATGCTACAGGAAGGACAGAAAGGGAGGCAAGAGAGGAAAGGGAGTGGTGTTTTTGATAAGGAGTAGCATTACAGCTGTGCTGAGGGAGGATATATCTGGAAATACCTCCAGGGCAGTTATTTGGGGTGGAACTGAGAAATAAGAGAGAGATGATCACCTGATTGGGATTCTATTATACACCACCTAATAGCCAGAGGGAAATTGAGAAACAAACTTGTGAGGAGATCTCAGTTATCTGTAAGAATAATAGGGTGGTTATGGTTGGGGATTTTAATTGTCCATAGACTGGAACTGACATAGTGTTAAGGGTTTAGGTGGAGAAGAATTTGTTAAGTGTGTACAAGACAATTTTCTGATTCAGTATGCAGATGTACCTACTAGAGAAGTTGCAAAACTTGATCTACTCTTGGGAGATAAAGCAGGGCAGGTGACTGGGATGTCAGTGGGGGAGCACTTTGGGGCCAGTGACCATAATTCTATTAGATTTAAAAGACTGATGGAAAAGGATAGACCAGATCTAAAAGTTGAATTTCTTAATTGGAGGAAGGCTAATTTTGACGGTATTAAGCAAGAACTTTCAAAAGCTGATTGGGGGCAGATTTTGCAGGTAAAACGACGGCTGGAAAATGGGAAGCCTTCAGAAATGAGACAACAAGAGTCTAGAGACTGTATATTCCTGTCAGGGTGAAAGGAAAGGCTGGTAGGTGTATGGACCGCTGGATGACTAGAGAAATTGAAGTTTTGTTTAAGAAAAGGAAGGAAGCAAATATCAGCTAGAGACAGTAGAGATTGAATGAATCCTTAGAGTATAAAGGCAGTAGGAGTATACTTAAGAGGGAAATCAGGAAGGAAAAAAAGGGACATGAGATAGCTTTGGCAAATAGGGATAAAGAGAATCCAAAGGGGTTCTACAAATAAATCAAGAGAGAAGGTATAGACAGGATAGACCGAGTGAATCCTTAGAAGAGTATAAAGGAAGTAGGAGTATACTTAAGAGGGAAATCAGGAAGGAAAAAAAGGGACATGAGATAGCTTTGGCAAATAGGGTTAAAGAGAATCCAAAGGGGTTTTACAAATACATTAAGATCAAAAGTGTAACTAGGGAGACAACAGGGCCCCTCAAAGATCAGCAAGGCGGCCTTTGTGTGGAGCTGCTGGAGATGGGAGAGATACTAAACGAGTATTTTCCATCGGTGTTTACTGTGGAGAAGGACATGGAAGATATTGAATGACGGGAAATAGATGGTAACATCTTGATAAATGTCCACATTACAGGGGAGGACGTGTTAGCTGTTCTGAAATGCATAAAAGTGGATAAATCCCCAGGACCTGATCAGGTGTACCCTACAACTCTGTGGGAAGATATGGAAGTGATTGCTGGGCCCCTTGCTGAGATGTTTGTATCATTGATGGTCATAGGTGAGGTGCCGGAAGACTGGAGGTTGACTAACATGGCGCCACTATTTAAGAAAGATGGTAAGGAAAAGCCAGGAAACCCTCGACCAGTGAACCTGACATCAGTGGTGGGCAAGTTTTTAGAGGGAATCCTGAGGGACAGGATGTGCATGTAGTTGGAAAGGCAATGACTGATTTGGGATAGTCAACATGGCTTTGTGCGTGGGAAATCACGTCTCACAAACTTGATTGAGTTTTTTGAAGAAGTAACAAAGAGGATTGAGGAGGACAGAGCGGTGGACGTAATCTATATGGACTTCAGTAAGGCGTTTGACAAGGTTCCCCATGGGAGACTGGTTAGCAAGGTTAGATCTCATGAAATATAGGGAGAACTAGCCATTTGGGTACAGAACTGGCTCAAAGATAGAAGACAGAGGGTAGTGGAGGAGGGTTGTTTTTTAAACTGGAGGCCTGTGCCACAAAGATCGGTGCTGGGTCCACTACTTTTTGTCATTTACATAAATGATTTGAATGTGAGCATAAGACGTATAGTTAGTAAGTTTGCAAGTTTGTAGATGACACCACAATTGGAGGTGTAGTGGACAGCGAAGAACGCTACCTCAGATTACAATGGGATCTTGATCAAATGGACCAATGACCAATGAGGAGCAGCAGATGGAGTTTAATTTAGATGAATGTGTGGTGCTACATTTTGGGAAAGTAAATCTTAGCAGGACTTATACACTTAATGGTAAGGTCCTAGGGAGTTTTGCTGAACAAAGAGACCTTGGAGTGCCGATTCATAGATCCTTGAAAGTAGAGTTGCAGGTAGGTAGGATAGTAAAGAAGGGTTTTGGTATGCTTTCCTTTATTGGTTGGAGTATTGAGGACAGGAGTTGGGAGGTCATGTTGTGGCTGTACAGGACATTGGTTAGGCCACTTTTAGAATATTGTGTGTAATTCTGGTCTTCTTCCTGTCGGAAGGATGTTGTGAAATTTGAAAGGATTCAGAAAAGATTTACAAGGATGTTGCCAGGGTTGGAGGATTTGAGTTATAGGCAGAGGTTGAATAGGCTGGAGATATTTTCCCTGGAGTTTCCAAGACTGACCTTATAGAGGTTTATAAAATCATGAGGTGCATGGATAGGATAAATAGACAAAATCTTTTCTCTGGGGTGGGGGATTTCAGAAATAGAAAGCATAGGTTTAGGGTGAGAGGGGAAAGATATAATAGAAACATAAGGGGCAACTTTTTCATGCAGAGGGTGGTGCATGTATAGAATGAGCTGCCAGAGGAAGCAATAGAGGCTGGTACAATTGCAACATTTAAAAGGCATTTGGATGGGTATATGGATAGGAAGGGTTTGGAGGAACATGTGCTGGGTGCTTGCAAGTGGGACTAGATTGGGTTGGGATATCTGGTCAGCATGGATGAGTTGGACTGAAGGGTCTGTTTCTGTGCTGTTCATCTCCATGACTCTATCTGCTCCTGCTCATACACTTCATCACAAGGCCACAGTGGTTGGCCAGTACCAGTTTTCTGTATGTGAATGCAGGTGGGCTGGGCTGGAGCGAAGAGAAGGAAAGCAAGAATTCCATGATTTTTCTATCTGCTTGATTATATTTTTACTTATATTTTCTCAAATGGGATTTGAGAATGTGCAAAAGGAAAGAACAATCCTGACATTATTAATGCTCACAGTATCCTGGTGTACTGGCCCCAGTCAGTATGGCTGAATAATGCAGAGCCCCATTTCCAATAAGGGTGTCAGGAGATGCCAGCATGTCTGTCTTCCACAGTACACCACTGTTCCCTCTGTCATCTACAACCTTGCCCTGCAATACAGAGAGTCACTGTGTGTTTTGCAATGATGTTGTGTGATGTATGTATTGTGGTGTAACAGTTCAGAAGATGTGGATGCTGCCAGTGTAAGGGTTACACCTGACAGTGTTGGTAAGAACATGAGGGCTAAGCGGAGTGTGTGATAGTTGTGTGAGAGAGTGTGGCTGTGTGGCTGAGGATTGTGCGGTGCATTAAGTGAGGTCAGTGGTAAGGACGCAAATTTTGCAGACGCACTCACTCATAAAGGCCATTGAATTGTTACAACATCCCAGCAGGCCCTTTGGTCACTGACTCCTGGGATTTCCCCTTGTGGCCAACTTTCCCTATTTCTCTCCACAGATTGTGATTTGAGGGTCTTCTGTCCCTCTGTAAAATGTATGACAACTTTCCTCCTGTTAAACACTTGGAATTAGACATCCAACCCAAAAGGAAGGAACTTGAGAGCTCATTGTTCAGCTCCTTCATCTGTTCGTAATGCTATTCCTTCCTGTACAGAATCACAGTTCCCTTTTGTAAAGGGAAGGATATTTTTGGGATGATAAGCCAGCTGTAAGTGTGTTGGCCACACGCACCCACTGGGGCCCTTTCTAAATGTCCTTTTAATTGAGAAGAATGTTTCAGTTTAGTGCTATAGTACAATCATTGAGATGAACAGCTACAGGAAGTTAGTTTGTTGTCTGCAACACTTACCTAGCTATGGGGTGATTGCTCATTGTGATGTTTGGATCAGTATTGAGTATTAAATTAGCTTCATACTGAAGCTAATACTCCCCCCCTTGTGGTGTGCTGGTAGTGTCCTTACCCCTGGGCTAAGAGGCCTGGGTTCAAGTCCCACCTGCTCTATAGGTGTGGAGTAACATCTCTGAGCAGGTTGATTAGAAAATAGATTAAAAAAGACATGATGTTAAACCTCACCCATACCTCCCCTCACTTTTGCCCATCATGAGCTTTGTTTGTAAATTTCTAATTGGTTGCATTGGTAATTACTAATGATGGTAAATAATTAAAAACAAATAAAAAAGTCATAGTTGTTTGGTAATGGGAAAGCGGTTCAGTTGTGCATGATAACAGATATGAAAAAAAATGAAGCTAAACTTCTCCTAATCCAACTGTTTATTTTCTGGTGTTGTGGACTCTATGGACTGTGTATTCTTGGCTGTGGTTGATTTTTCATTACTTGAAAACATTTTTTGTTGTGTTTTCGGTTGTACTTCAGCTCTGTGCTCCTGATCTTTCGGCATCCTGTGCAGGGGGATGGGGACAGATTGGATGACCACCCCATGGGCCTGCTCCTGGGGCTGGCCAGGTTGGCTATGAATGGGTCCAGGCAGTGGGCTGTGCAGGGAGGCCATATCTGTTGACCGTCCTCCTCCTCTCTTCCATTGTTCCATTTGTGCCTGGGTGTCATTGGCTGTTACCTTTGGAGGAATGTGGGCACTGCAGGGGATAATGTGATTCGTTTCTCCCTCCACCTCCATTTTGATTTAGGCCCTTCCATTTCTCCCCTCATCCCCTTACCCAACTCCACACTCCAACCCCTCACTTTTGATGATGTGCATTCCCTGTAATGGGCTTTCCATGCAAGTGTCTAGATGGCTACATTGATGATTTACTGGTAGCAGCTAATTGTTAAAAACAACAAAAAGAAGCTGAACTTGGGTGGTTCTTGTAGTACAATGGTAATAGTCACGATTGTGGTGCTGGAAAAGAACAGCAAGTCAGGCAACATTCGAAGAGTAGGAGGATCGATGTTTCGGGCAAGAGCCCATCATCAGAATTCATCAGAGGTGAATCAGCTTCATTCCTGGTGAAGGGGTTTTGCCCAAAACGTCAATTCTTCTGCTTTTCGGATGCTGCCTGACTTGCTGTGCTTTTTCAGCACTCCAGTCTCGACTCTGATCTCCAGTATCTGTAATCCTCACGTTCTCCTAGTACAGTGGTATGTCTGAACCAGGAAGCCTGGGTTCAACTCCCACCTTTTCTAAAGCATGTTGCTGGATTTCTAAACAGGCTGATTTGAAGAACATCTTCAATAAATCAAGTTGAAATTATTATTTTATTTATTTGAAAGGGTGACACTATTGCAAAAGAAAAGGTGCAAAGAGCATGTAACTGACTCTATCCTCTGTAAAGGCTTTGTGTCATCCTAACTCTGTCCTATATTTGCAAAATGAAGCCCCAATTTGTCCCCTTGGCATTGACAACTCTATCATGGATCCTGAATCTGTCATCACACTTCAAACATTTAGCCATCTCGCTTATTCTTCATTATTTAATTTATGTTTTTCTCATGTTTGGTTTCAAAGCTGTGTGTGCTTTTAGAAAAAGCTTCTGGATGATGCCACTGTGCTTTTTCTCCCTCCCTCTCTCCCTCTTTGGTTTTCACTGCAGTTGTTGACTTGTTGGTTGTTTTGATAAGAAAATATCCTTCTGTAAGAAATGGCTAGATAAGCCTGGAAAGCTATTCCATCTATTTACAGGAATTGGTGTTTTTAAAATTCAGATAAGACCTACTGTTTACTTTGCCATAAACAACTCCATCATGTGCCCATCATGAAAAAGTTAAACTGACAAATTACAATTCTTTTACTTCTTTTAATTTATCCCTTAACTGTTTGTCTGTTGGTGTGTGAATGAAGATTCTGGTTAAAGTCGTTTGGGCTTAGATCATAGATATTAAGGAGATAACCATGTTGTTTATCCATGTTCTGTTAAAGTTATATTATTAACAACAAATTGTCAATTTTTGTTTAAGTTATAAGCTTGGGTCTCATTTCTGCTATTCTTGAAGTCTATTTAAGAACAATTGGGAAATGTTAAAGGTCATTGAATGTTTTACTTTCACTGTATTACAAATCCAGAGTCAGTGAGGCTGACTATCCCTGTGTTGATTTGGAGGAGCCGGTGTTGGACTGGGGTGGACAAAGTTAAAAATCACAAAACACCAGGTTATAGTTCAACAGGTTTATTTGAAAGCACTAGCTTTTGAAGTGCTGCTTCTTTATCAGATGATGAAGGAGCAGTGCTCCGAAAGCCAGTGCTTCCAAGTAAACCTGTTGGACTATAACCTAGTGTTGTGTGATTTTTAACTTTATCCTCTTGCTCTGGTCATAAAGTCCACCATTTACCACTTAGAGAAGTCTCTGCAGTTTTAGTCACCTGTCTTGCTTAGAATTTATTCACCCTCCTTTTAAAAAGACGCTTTTGAATTTTCTGTTAGTACCTTTTGTCGTCAACACTTTAATGAAGAATATATATGGAATACATAAGATTGGAGATTTACTTGGGTTTAACCCAAATCTTTTAAAATCCTGGCATCTTTTGTTCAGTTCTAACTTTGCCTGGCTGTTTACAAATGTCTAAATGGGATGATGTAAATCACATTGACATTCATCACTGACGACATTATTTGCAACGGATGCCTGGCAGTTTTCCCATCCAAAACAGGAAAGGATTGCCAGGCATGTTTTTTTTTGGGGAGGGGGAAGGCATTCTTTACCCTCTATGGAATAGATTCTTAAAAATTTTGCTATAACTGGCTGCTCATGGAATGAAACGTCTAATTTAATGAAGTTTGGTACCACAACGGAGATATGATCAGCAAATTCTTTCACTGCACAAGTAAAATAGCTTGAGTCTTTGTAGGTAGAATGAAATCCTCTTAAAGGAGAATGGGAAGGGGATTTGTGTGTTCTCCAAATTAAATTGAGGAAAAAAAACAGTCCTCTGGTTCAGATTACTCCGTGGGAAAAGAGACAGTGTCAGAATAGTAATATTCAACTTAACTCACACACGGACTATTGACCCACTTTCACATTTTAAGGCAACACAGCAATCTATTCGCACTGCTAAAAGACTTCTCTGTACAAATACATCATTGAGAGTTCCAAAACATTGCTTATATAACAATATAATATTATTTTAAGGAAAAAAGTCAAGTTTATTTAATTTAAAGCATATTATGAAATGTAGAATTGAAGAATTAAAGTAACTGCCAATGACGGAATGTGGATTTAAAAATAACTTTTGACAATCAAGTCCTTATTGGGGTCTTGGTGAACACTGAGGAAGCTGCTACTTTGACGTCGAGAATATTATACACTCAGCATAGACCAGTTAAAACTGAACACTTCTTTCATCCAGGACACAAGTTAGCCACCTTGGAATGTCTGCCTACTTCATATGACTACTATTAAAAGCTTTAAATCTTAGAAGAGCATAGGATTGCCTCATGTTATTATCAAATACCAAAAAGTCTTGCTCACTGGTCTTTGCTGACCAGGTGGAAAGGATGACTAGAGGCTTAAACTCATCAAACTAATTCCTGGGATTGTATGGGAGCGGTTGAGGACTGTAGAGGAAATTGCTAAATATTACAGAAACCCAATGATTTAAAAAGAGGAGTGTAAATGACAAAGTAAAGGGAACAATAAGGATAACTTGTATTCACTGTTGGAACACTGCGTGCAATTCTGGTCTTCTTCCTATCAGATGGATGTTGTAAAACTTGAAGGGGTTCAGAAAAGATTTACAAGGACATTGTCAGGATTGGAGATTTGAGCCATAGGGAGAGGTTAAATAGATTAGGGCTGTATTCCCTGGAGCATTGGTTTATAAAATCATGAGGGGCATGGATAAGATAAATAGGCAAGGTCTTTTCCCTGGGGTAGGGAATCCAGATCTAGAGGGCATAGGTTTAAGGTGAGGGGGGAAAGATATAAAAGGGACATAAGGGGCAAATCTTTCAACACAGGGTGGTGTGTGTACAGAATGAGCTGCCAGAGGAAGTGGACGAGGCTGGTTCAATTGCAGCGTTTAGAAAGGTATATGATCTAGAAGGGTATCTGGATGGGTATATGAATAGGAAGGGTTTAGAGGGATATGGGCCAAATGCTGGAAAATGGGACTAGATTAGGTTGGAAAGTCTGGTCGGCATGGATGAGATGGACCGAAAGGTCGGTTTCTGTGCTGTATATTTCTATGACTCTCTGACTTTATGACCAGAGACTGGATGAAATCAAGAAGCATAAAGAGTTTCTTTGAATATATTACTGGGATATCAGCATTTATTAACCATCCCTAATCACTCAGATAAGAGTCAACCACATATTCTGGGTCTAAAATCTAGTGGAGGCCCAGTAAAGACAGCAGATTTCCTCCTCTGAAGGACATTAGTGAACCAGATGGGATTTAGCAACAATCGACAGTGGTTATGATTGGGTTAGCTTCTTTTCTTAAAATCTAATTCAAATTTTAGCCACACTACAGCTTCCCTTACTGATTATAATAAGAGAGGAACAGTTCAAACAAATTAAACATTTTCTATTCATTCATAGGGGCATGGGCCTCACTGTCTGAGCCAGTATTTATTGCCTATCCCTAATTATGTTTGAAAAAGTGGTACCGAGCTGCCTTCTTGAACTGCTGCAGTCATAAGAGACATACAGCACAGAACCAAACCCTTTGGCCCAAGGCCATAGAATCCATACAGTGTGGAAACAGGCCATTCAGCCCACCAAGTCCATGGCAATCCACCAAAGAGCATCCCATCCAGACTCCTACCCTATAACCCTGCATTTCCCATGGCCAACACACCTAATCCACACATCCCAGGACACAATAGGTAAATTGCATGGCTAATCCATTTAACTTGCACGTCTTTGGACTGTGGGAGGAAACTGGTGAACCCAGTGGAAACCCACACAGAGACAGGGAGAATGTGTAAACTCCACACAACCAGCCACCTGAGGGTAGAATTGAATCCGGGTCCCTGGTGCTATGAGGCAGTAGTGCTAACCACTGAGCCACTGTGCTGCCCAACTCACTCACATTGACCAAGTTTCCCAAACTGAACTAGTCTCACTTGCCAGCATTTGGCCCATATCCCTCGAAACCATTCCTATTCATATACCTATCCAAATGCCTTTTAAATGCTGTATCAACATTTACCACTTCCTCTGGCAGTTCATTCCATGTGTGAACCACCCTCTGAGTGAACATTTGCCATTCAGATCCCTTTTAAATATTTCTCCTCTCACCTTAAAAATACACCCCTTACTTTTAAGCTCCACCACCCTTGGAAAAAGACCTCTGCTTTTCATCTTATCTTTGCCCCTCATGATTTTATAAACCTCCAGAAGGTCCCTCTTAAGCCTCCTAACATCCAGTTAAAAAAGTACCAACCTATCCCTCCTCTCCTTATAAGTCAAACCCTCCAGTCCTGGCAACGTCCTGGTAAATCTTTTCTGAACTCTCTCCAATCTAATAATATCCTTCCTATTGGTGGAAGTAGGCCCACAACACTGCAATTGTTACCCTACTGTGTGTAGAATTCAAAACTGGCTGCACTACAGGCTATAATTTGTAGGGACTTCAGACATGAAGTGAAATGGAGATGACTGTAAAAACAACTGTACAGAGAACAACTAAAGGTTACAGGACATGATTGATTCGGAAAGGAAATACATGGAAGAACTGGAAAAGATATAGTTGTATTAACACAATTACAGGAGAAGAAAACGATGCAACTCGCAATAAGATAAATATGGCACAAAAATCCATTCCCTCCACCGCCAATGTTCAGTAGTGTCACTGTGTACTAACTATAAAATGCATTGCAGGACCTCACCAAGACTCTTAATAAAGCATTTTCCAAACCCATGATCACTTACATCTAAATGGACAAGGGTAGCACATACATGAGAGCACTACCACCTGCATGAGAACATAATTTATCGCCTATCCCTAATAGCCCGGGGGCAGTTAAAATTCAATCACATTACTGTGGGTCTGAAATCAAATGTCGGCTAGACAAGGTAAGGATGGCAGATTTCTTCCCTAAAGCACATTACCAAACCAGATCGGTTTTTACTTACAATCGATAATGGATTCATAACCACCATTAGACTTTTAATCTCAGATATTTTTAAAATTCAAATTCCATGATAAAAAATACTTTGAATAGACTTGGAAATATATTACCATTCCTTCAGATTTGCTGGGAGAACATCCTGAAGCACTTTCCCCAATGGTACTGTATCTATCCACACGGAATGGACTGCAGCACTTCACGAAGGCAGCTCACCACCACCTTCTCAGACCACCAGAGATACCCATAACCCATGAATGCGTGAAAAAAAGACTGAGTAAATAAGATAGAACATACAGGGGAAACAGACCAACCAGACTAACTGTTCTATGCTGATGTTTATACTGTATTTGTATGTTCTCTTCAATCAA
Source organism: Chiloscyllium plagiosum (assembly GCF_004010195.1). NCBI lineage: Eukaryota > Metazoa > Chordata > Chondrichthyes > Orectolobiformes > Hemiscylliidae > Chiloscyllium > Chiloscyllium plagiosum. Next base: position 30,011,791 of record NC_057742.1, on the reverse strand, counting down.
ATTTATCCCAGTGTCTTTCAACATAACTTGCTAATTGCTGTTGTACTAAGCTCTGCATTCTAACCACCGTCAGCATTAAGAATTTATTCTTTATTTGCCTGTTCGATTTGTGGTTAACTATCTCGTATTTATGGCCCCTGGTTTGGTATTCCCCTAAAAGTGGAAATATTCTCCCACATGCATCCTGTTAACATGCATAATGTTAAGCAATTCTATCCAATTGCACTAAGCTTTTCGTATCTTGTTTTGAAATAAGCCCGAACCATTTAATTTTCCCCAAGAGTTGTCATTCTTTATCAAAGGGTCCAAGCTTGCAAATTTATTTTGCACCCTCTGTTTTTATCTGTAGAGTGTAACTGTCAATAATATTGGTTGCCTAACCACCATTGTCTCCAGATTTAACATAACTTCACTGCTTGTGAATTCTAAATTCTTAGACATAACTGCCAAAGCCTTGTGAGAATTTATAAATGGCTTGCTGGCCTGCATGTTTTTGTGATAATTTTGTACACTGGATCCCTACATTTATTTGAACTTGTACTCACTTCAATCTTTTATTTCCTCGGGTGTTTTTGGTGTGTCTGTGTTTTTCCTCAGATTCATTAGTAGTGAATTTGCCGTTTTATCCTTTAGTTGTTTTGTAGAACAGAATTTGAGTATTGCTAAGCAACGATACAGTAACAGCTTACCAATCAATCAGTCCTCTCTTCTGACACAGTGTAAAATATTGTACACTTTCACACTGCTAATGTCCTGATAAATGTAACATTGAATACTTTGACAAAATGCAATAGAAACTGGAAATGCTGTCGAAACTCAGCAGATCTGGCAGCATCTTTGGAAAGAAACAGAACTGAAGAAGAGTCATTTAATAAAACATAAAAAAAACTATGGATGCTGGAAATCTGAATAAAAAACAAAAATTGCTGGAGAAACTCAGTAGGTGTGGCAGCATGTGTGGAGAGATTTTATTGAAGAAAAGTCATATCAGATTTGAAACATTAACTCTGTTTCTCTGCTGCTTAAGACCATAAGAAATTGGAGTTGACCATTCAGCTTCTCGAGTCCATTCCATCATTCAATAGGATCCTGACTGATCTGCCACTCTTCACGTCCATTTTTCCAGCTCTTTCCCCAAAATCTTTGACTTCCCTGTGACCAAGAATCTATCTATCTCAGCCTTCAATATAGATGGCAACTCTGACCATCCCCCCCCCATAGCCAACACTCCCCACCCCCGCCCCAGCTCTCAGTGGCAAGGAGCTCCTAAGACTCACAACATTCTGAAAGAAGAAATTCCTCCTCATCTCAGTCTGACATCGATGCTCCTTAATTCTGAGACTGTGCCCTCTGGTCTGAGACTCTTCCATGAGCGGAAACATACTTTCCTGCAGCATTTTCTGTTTTCATTTCAGATCTCCACTGTCTGCCGTATTTTATTTTTATTGACAATTTTTTTTCTAGAATCCTTAAATTACTTTTAAGAGACAAAAAGAAAACTGCAGATGCTGGAATCCAAAGTAGACAGGCAGGAAGCTGGAGGAACATAGCAAGCCAGGCAGCATCAGGAGGTGGAGAAGTCGACATTTTGGGTATAAGCCTTCTTCAGGACTGGGCCTGAATTAAATTACTTTTAATACAGTTCACAAACAAATTACAATCTAATTCCCATTTGTAATCAGTAGCACACCAACAGATCACAACTGAACAATCTTTATCAGAAGAATACACAATAGGGAGGGGGGTGGTGGGAGATGGAGAGAGAGAGAGAGACAGGACATGCTGAATTCTGTCATATTCATAACATGCTTTCTTGAGGGAAGGAGAACTTCCCTCAGCAATAGCAAGTAACCCTCTAATTGATTGCAGAATGTATCTATATAAGGTAACCCCTCTGGTGGGGTATACCTGGCCTGCTAGAGAGAGATAGGTGGCTTCACCACATTTCGTAGTGAAACATTTCACTTTGCTCCAAGTTCCAAATCATCCAGTACATAATTATCAATACAGATTACAAGAAAAGAGGAGCCATGCCATGATGGATAAAAATAGGTCAGAAGGAAAGATGACAGAAAATGCAAAAAGGGGAAGAAAATTCAAAAGTCAGAGGAGAGTAAAGGCAGGAAGAGAGGCACTTTTCTGACTTTCATCCCGAGGTAACTTTGCATTCTAATTTACTTTATAAACTGATGCATGCAGGAAAATCATGGTTTTACTAATATCTGAGTGTATTAAGACACAAATGCTAGAGCCAGATTTTCATTGATGTTAAAGAAATGTGAGTTGTGCACTTTTGTAGCTTTGCTCTGTGCATTCTACTCGCGCGTGACTTTTTCTGAGAGTTTTGGTTTTAAATGCAGTGTTTTGGTTCACAGCTCAGATTGCAAGTCACTATGATGTGTGTGAGCATAGAGGTGGGTTGGTTAGAAGGACCATCCCTATTCTCCAATATAGCAATCCAGCTCTCAAAGTAGTTGAAAACTCCCAGAAATCTCACTCATCATTCTTCTGAAGTTTGGAAAAGTGGTCACTCGACTTGCAACTGCTTTCTCTCCACAGATGCTGCCAGAACTATTGAGTTTCTCTGGCATCTGCAGTTCTGATGAAGGGATAATGCCCGAAACATCATCTCCTGCTCCTCAGATGCTGCTTGACCTGTCGTGCTTTTCTGGCATCCACACTTTTCGACTCTGACTCTCTAGCATCTGCAGTCCTCACTTTTTCTTATCTGCAGTTCTTTGTTTTATTTAAGCATGCATACTGACACCATATCAAGAGCTCAGTGTGTTATCACAAACTCATAAAACTTTCAACAATTCACCTGATTAACTCTGTCACAGGCCAATAGCTTTTGGAACTTTGTCAGGCATTCATAATAGTCACAGCTGCTGCAATATTATTGAAATTCCAAGAGCTTTAAACTGAAATAATAGGTGATATCTTCTCCATTTGAAAACAAATTGTCTGTCCTTCAATGGAGGGAAGCAGGTGTTCAGATTTTATTTTACCTTTCAAAAGTAATAGATTTTCTTTCACATTTCTGTACATTTCTGCATGGTATATTTAAATGTAACATTTTAAACTGAGATCATGGTCCGTTAATTGATTTTTTGAAAATTTTAACAATGGAGAAAATTGCAGTTATTTCTTAAGTTCTCACTTTCCTGATGTTTCCTTCCAGTCAGTGTTGGCAGTGGGTTTTGTGAAAGACAGAAAGAGAGATGGATAGATAGCCTTCTGCAATCTGTTTCAGTTCTACAGTTTTAAAATGCATCTTATGTCCTTCTGCCACAGAGTATCTTGAGAGAACAGTTTCTTTATATTGTCATTTGCTGGCTTTGTTGCATTCAGGCTGATAACTGTCAGCGATGTTTCATCTCCAACATGTCAAGATTCTCATGATGGTACAAATAACTTAGGAAGGGAGGATCCCTTCACGCTACGTTGATGCAGTCAAATGGTTTTATCTTTGGCAGTTCTTGTACTCCACAATATTTTCACAAAACATGGCCAATTTTCGAAGTCTGGAGATACTGGTGGATGTTTTAAGTCAATATTGACAGTTGCTTTCTAAAACCATTGCAGTCCATGAAAGTCCTGAGTATTACACCAGACGACAGAATTTGAAACTATTGGTCCATGTTTTACATCATTGTGATATTATAACAATTATGACAATATTTACATCCCAGCTCCAAAATTGAAACGGAAAATGGACCAACACGTTTTGAAAATATTTTTGAATTCATGAGGACACTTCCTCCAGCATTTCAAAGTAGTGGGTAATACAATGGTTAAATATTTGCAGAACAAAGTCCTGTGATGAATCAGTGCATTAAAAAACGTATTGGCAACACAATCTATGACATATAACAGTAATATTTAAAGATGCGGAAACATTTTACACTTACTTTTCTGACTTCTCATCAAGATTCCTCCAGTGCTTACAAACTCCAAGGAGTTGCATTTTGTGAGGGCTTCCAATATCCACAATCTGCTAATGACCATGATGTGTGGGAGGTCATGCTGTCTACTTTTGATCTATACAACGGGGACCCTGGCCTCCAGAAGACGTGAGTGTGCATTTTGCATCCAGAGTCTTCCCAACCCACAAAACACCGCATGAAAATGGCTCTGGGAAGGCACAGGAAATTTGTCTTTTTTTTTCCCCAGCAAGTTCAATGTTTTGAGATCCAACTTTCACTTCCACTGCGAGACAAAATTACAAACCCTTGGTTTCCAGTTGCGCAAAATCTGGAAGCGGCAAAAACAGAAATTGCTGGAAAAGCTCAGCAGGTCTAGCAGCACCTGTGGAGAGAAAACAGAGTTACCGTTTCGGGTCCAGTGACCTTTCTTCAGAACTGGAGGAACTGGAGTTCTGAGGAAGGGTCACTCAACTTGAAACGCTATCTCGGATTTTTCTCCACAGAATCTACCAGATTTGTTGAGCTTTTCCAGCAATTTCTGTTTGTGTCTCTGATTTCCAGCATCCACGGTTCTTTCAGTTTTTAAAATCTGAAAGGACTTTTTATTATGGTTATTGATTCAGACTAAATTGGCTTGCGTATTGAGTTTAACGTCATTGTTTTCTATTGAGATGAGGGGGGGGAGTGAAAGGCTCCTTATGATTTTGCAGAATGGAACACTAGAAAAGAAAACAGAATGCCAGGAATTTGGATCACACTCCCATAAAGTAACAGCATGACTTGTTCTGCTGCCCATAAAAATGATTTTCTAACCATAACCCCCGCGAACCAGTGGTGTCATTGTGGTCACCCATGTTGCTATGGTGTTCTGCGGGTGGCAATATGATTTTAATGTGTGCACAACATGCCACTGTTAGAGTGAGAAACTCCTCAGCGTTTTCAAATGGGTTGAACAAATATTTTCATTGCCTTAAACAGTTGGCAGGATAAAGATTTCAAATACTTCGATTTCTCAATTAAAAATCCACACAATGACTTTAGATCCTGCCCCAAACCAAAGTGCCTGGTGAATGGTGTTTTGTAACATTTAGCTTGAGCTTTTCATTGTAATTTAAATGAACAGGTTCATAGAATCCCTACAGTGTGAATGCAGGCCATTCAGCCCATTGAGTCCATGCCAACCCCCTGGAGAGCATCCCAATTCCACTCCCCACCCCCATCCCTACATACCCTATGGCTAATCCACCTGGCCTGCACATCCCTGGACACTATGGGCAATTTAGCATGGCCAATTCACCTCACCTGCACAGCTTTGGATTGTGGGTGGAAACCAGGGCACTAAGAGGAAACTTATGCAGACATAGAGAGAACGTGTACAAACTCCACACAGACAGCTGTCCAAGGCTGGAATTGAACCTGGGTCCCTGGCCTGTGAAGCAGCAGCTAACCACTCAACCACCATGCCACCCCAGGTTCTAAAATCACGGAACATCTAAAGAAGCCCTTTGGTCCATCATATCCGTGCTCGCTCAAACATTGCAGCCCATTGTAATGTAACTGTTCAGCTCTTGGTCCAGAGTCCTGCAGGATACAATATTTTCACTTCTCATCTAAGCTACTAGCCTAAGCTTCGATACTAAGCTGGTCTCAACCTGAGTAGATATGATACCATAGTTTGCTTGTGAACTCCAAGGCTCAAAGGGTGGAATTTCCATCAAGATTGCTGCTATGGGTTGAAAGAACCAATGTGGGTTTGAGTTCTGGAAAGGTCATGGCTTATTAATGATTGTGTTGCATTGTGCCAGTCGAAACAGGGATAGCCAAGTGGTGAAGGACAGAATACTGGTGAAGGACAGAATACTGGAGCCAGGACTTTATTCACTTATGAACTTCTATTTACAGAAATAATCATTGCATCTCTTAAAAACAAAACTCTTCTTCAGCTTGCTTTGAGGGTCATAAAATCCCAATGGCACTAAAGTGGGTTATTTAGCCAATCAAGTCCATGCCAGCTCCCTGTATGTTAATCAAAGGGGAATCCACACTTGATGCCTAATCCATGAACACATTTAACGACCAGTGGATATCTAATTAATATTCCATGTCACCATATTGATCTCAATGGGCAGAATCTTATTGGAGTCTGAGTGACATGGGCAATGGTAGGATTTGTGACAGAAACATACAAGAGTCTGGAGAGATAGAATATAGATCAGTACAGTACAATATAGGTCCTTTAGCCTTCAATGTCGTGCTGACCTTTTATCCTACTCTAAGATCAAACTAAACTACATACTTTACATTTTACTATCATCCATGTGCCTGTTCAAGAGTTACTAAAATACCCTTAATGCATCTGCCTCTACTACCACTGCTGGCAGTGCATTCCATGCACTCACCACTCTCTGTATAAAGAACCTGCCTCTGCTATCTCCCCTAAACCTTCCTCCAATGACCTTAAAATTGTTCCACCTCTTTGTCATTGAATCTTTTCCGCAACTGCCAGATGTCAAGGTGAGATTCTTGCTATGGAGTGGTGTAGTGCCTACTGTAATTACTCTAGAGGTACGACTGGTCAGGACCATTATTTATTGTTGATCACCAAAACAAAGCTCATGGAGTACAAAGGTTAATCCTAGCTTGGGCTGGAGAGTTCTGCAGACCTATTCTTTCTACTCTGACTCTCCAACATCTACAGTCCTCACTTTCTCCATCCCTAAGTCTGCTTTGTTCTCTTTCTCCTTTCTTTAATATCCAGAAGTGTTATCACACACAACTGAGTGATGTTTTTTTCCCCATCACCAAATCATTGTGGCATTCTTCTTTTGCCTTCTATTAACCACCAGTAAATCACCATTGTTTTCAACTGAATACATTACGTCTGAAGCTCATTGATGGCAATGCAAATCATCAAAGGTAAGAGAGAGAGGACTAAATCAAATTTGTGTTGGAAGGGAAAAGAAATGCTGCTGAATGGAACACAGATTCCACATTACAATCATATGAATACTTTTAATGAATCTGTGTGGAAATGTTGCGACGCACCTCTGGACCAAGTGGGACTTAACCCAGTATTCCTGACCCAGAGATAAGGATACTATCGCTGCACCACAAGAGCCCCTGGTTCTGTTTCACATTTGTTTTGCATGCAACTGGTAAATTTCAGACATTTTTGAAAAATTTCCAAATCTATCTGATCAGAGAGATGCTATGACATACCTCTGAATCAGGTAAGACTTGAACCCAGGACTCCTGGTCCAATGATAGAGATATTACCACTACACCAGAAGGCCAGCATCTGGGTCTGCTTTTGTTTTCACCCAGAAGTGCTCTTACACACAACTGAACAGTTATTCAATTACCAAATCACGGTGGCACATCAGACCATCACAATTAAATCAGCCAATTAGATATTTACATGCAAAGTTCATTTCAGATAACTGGGTGTGTTTTTTTTTAAGTAAAGGGCTCAGCTGGACAGGCCATTGCTAAGGGAACTCTTACTCAACAGGGAAGTTAATTAGTGACTTCCCATGGACCTAGTAGGGGCAATCTCACCGAGGACGAAAGATTATTGCTTGTTAGTGACCTTACAAACTGCACACCTCACCTCATGAATATGCAAACTTCTATCTTATTATCGGCTGTGAGCAAAGTGAACGCCAAGAATTCTCGACCTGGAAACCAAGGGTTTGCCTGGGACTTCAGCTCAGTGCTTCCTCCAAAAGCCTCCATGTTGGATACCGGATAACAATACCTCTGGGCACAGTCCACAAGCACGTACCCTCGTAGGAGAAAGAGAGACTGAAGCTGGAAAAGCACAGCAGGTCAGGCAGCATCTGAGGAGCAGGACAGTCGATGTTTTGAACTCAGGCTCTTCTTTAGGAAGGTGATCTTACTAACCACACATGCACCCTACATCCACTAACAGTGGCATCTGACCTGTGCCAACCTTTAACAACTTTGATGGTTCTCAAAATCCACTTACAATATGTTTCTGCATGTCAATACTGCATCATGGTTCACAACAGAAGCCATCATTATAATGCTGCAGCAAGTACAGTCAGAGGCACCCAGCTCATGGACTGCAGCACACTGCAACTTGGGGCTCTTTTCTCACTGTCATGGTGGTCACTCATTTTGGGACTACCTTGCTTTTTCACCCCCTCAGCCAGAAATGTCCATCTTGCAGTAGTGATGTGCTGCTGTGGTAGGAAGCTTGTGATATTGTCAGCAGCCCTCAGTCATAGAATCACAGAATCCCTACAGTGTGGAAGCAGGCCATTTGATCCATCAGGTGCATACCAACCCTCTGAAGGGCATCCCACCCAGAACCCATCCCATCCCGGCAACCCTGCATTTCCCATGGCCAATCCATCTGATCTGCACTGTGGGAGGAGACCAAAGCATCCGGAGAAGACTCACACAGCCACGGGGAGAATGTTACAACTCCCCACTGACAGGCCGAGGCTGGAATTGAACCCAGGTCCCTGGTGCTGTGAGGCAGCAGTGCTAACCTTTAAGTCATCAACGGAAATAGCTTTCAGTCGGGGATCCTGGCACAGTCAGTCAAGGGCAGCCTCTAAAGGAAGTCCAGGGTTTGAACATGGTCAGTCAAGGACTTGGAGCCCAGAAGCAATGAAGAGCCAAAGGTTATGGGACTCCCCTCCACCCTAGTCCTGACTCTCCCTCCACAAGTGACAGAACGGCAGCGTGATAGGAGAAGCAAGTGGGTGCCACAGCTATTACTGTTGGTATAAATGTGAAGGTGCCCTGAGTAGGCAGCATAGAGGGCAGGATTCGTGGCTTTCATGGGTTGGGGTGCGTGTGAAAGTGAGTGGGGAATCTGTAGCAATAGTGACAGTATTAGAGCATGAGTCTTGGTGGAGGTGAGTGCAACAGCAATGTTAGAGTGGAGTGTGACATCTTGGGGAGAAGGTGGTGGCAGTAATGCTGGCAGAGTGACCTTATTCTCACAGCACTGGGCACTCCTCTGGATGGCTGAGACTGTGCCAAATGGATGGGAATCTTGGACCAGGCTGGCTTGCTAATGTCGTGGCCTCCCCCAGCCGGTGTTGGGGTAAAAGGACATTCCTCCCTCTACATCACCCAATCCAGAAAGACTTCCCAGTTCCTGTCTGCAAAATGGAGCACCAGATTGACCTTGTGTGTGTATGGCAGCTGTGGACTGATCATGCTGTCCTGGTACACAATGAGCTTTTAAGGACAGCATCAGCCCAAAAAATGGCCTTCAATTCAGGGTATCCCAACAGCAAGGACCTGTCCCGATGCAGCGATTGGTAGAATCGAGAATGGAGGTTGGAGTATGTCATCAATGAGTTGGGTTTGGTAAGATACAGCAAGAGATCTCATAAGGCCTCAGGGAGAGAAACCCTCCAAAGAACTCGAGAAAACTTACACTTACTCAAAAAGGGCAAAAGACTTAGCCCAGTAGCACTGCACACAGAGTAGTCAGCTCAGGACAGTGGTGAAGAACTGCTGCATCTTGTGGAACTAACCAGTTCAGTCTACCTTCAGTAAAAGAAGTCAGTAACTGGAAAATAAACTTAACCTAACAAAAGGAAATGTTGTACTTGATGCACATTATCAAAATGCAGTGCGTTCAAAATGGGAACTAGGTACACCCAGCTGTTGTGACTCATGGGTTTACAGCCTTTTGTGCCCATTAAGTTTCACACCCTGTGGGTGGTCTTTACATTGCTTACAAAGCCTTTACCTATAAATAACAGGGGGTCAAATGCCTAACCTCAAGGACACTTGTATTACACAGTTTAGTCAGTTTGTCACTGGAGGATAGGTTACCTCAAGAGCCCTATTGCATTTAAGACTATTTTAGCCTATATGGCAGCTATTAATGTTTGTAATGTATAGCGCATCCATGCATCTGTTTAGAATTGTACACATAAGCTTGCTGCATTGAAGGCAAGAAATTACATTCTAAACATCAAATCTTGTGGTGCAGCAACCAGCACATTTTTTTAAAGACATAGATTGTCAAGTAAATAAAATAAAATGTTAAACTCTACATCATCTGAAGGATGGACCTGCATCAGATTGGATTCGTGGTTGGGATACTAGTATTGTGTAGCTAAATGAACTTAGTTTGGTTCATTTTCTCTTCTTGTTTAACTCATCTAAATGTTAATTTAATTACATATCCAGCGTAGTCACCACAGTTTGCTTTACTTTGAAAGGATACCTCATACTCAGTCAATATCTATCTAAAATATGAAGATTGGAATCTTAACTCAGGGCCATGAAGTGAGTGGGAGTGAGGGAGGATGTGGAAGGGGTGGAGGTGAAGATTTATGAATGGGAAACATAGAAGTTGTTTCCTGTAGATTGTTTATCAAATGCTTTCAGTAGGTTTCCCACTGTACAGCCATCCTTTCTGGCTATGGTCTTCAGAACTTACCTCATTACAACCCCACATATTTTCAGCACAAGTGTCAGATTTCCATTAAAAAATCTTGTCTCCCAGGGAAAGACGGCGCAGAAATGTTTCGTCCTTCATCATAACGAAAGCTTCTTATCCTTGACTTCTTCCCTATGAAGTTCTTCTTTCTTGATATCTTTGCTAAAATAAATGACCAAAATGGGACACAATTGACAGAATTTTATTGCTTTAGGCTAATAATATTACTGACGTAGTTAAATACTTCTCCTTTATGTGTCTAGGCTGTGTATATTTACACTCTATGGGGTTGTGGCTCCTTATCCTTGACTCAGGTTCTCCATTCCTGATGTCTTTTATTTACATCTGTCTAAGACCTCTCTGTTTGCATGTTTCTTTCAGTCCAATCTCTTCTCTCAAACTCTCTTACTGACTTCAGGGTCACATGATCATTATTTGTGCATATTCTCTTATGCTATGCCTGTTGCAAGTCAGGAACTCAAATACAGAAGAGATGGAGTCTTGTTTCTGAGACTCTTCCTCAATATTAGATTTGAGCTGCCCAATCAGTCAGGAATCTCAGATGGCTTGGTATGAGGAATTTGTCAAAGGATCAGTTTCTAGTTAAAGGCAATGGCTCACCAGCACTCAGCATTTTGGTTCTGAACTTGGCAATGGAGAGGAAACCAGAGGAAGGGTGTTGCCTAATCACTAATGCTTACTTGGAGTTCCTCTCTGGGATTGCTGCGCAGTGAGTTCTCTAAAGGACCACAGGAAGAGGCTAGTCTCTACACACAAACAGGTCTAGATATAAATAACTGAGGAAGTCAACTGCTCAAGTGCTGGCTTTCCAATTGGGTGAAAATATACTAGGCTGATTCAAGACCTTAAGAGGGTAGATGAGATACATGAGAAGCTGCCCACATGCCTTGGACAAGGCCAGCAGGAGAAAAGTGTAGCTCTTGGTGAAGTGACATCCAAGAGGTTGGCAAAAATCTGACAATGACTCTATTCTCTGAGAGTAATGCTTGCGTGCATGTGTGTGTCTGCATCTATGGTGTGTGTGTGTGTCTGTATCTATGTGGTGTACCTGTGTCTGATGTGTCTGAGTCTGCATCTGTGTCGGTGTCTGCATCTATGTCTGAGTGCATGCATAGATACGTCCATCTATGTGTATACATGTATCTATGTCTGGTGTGTGTGTTTGTGCATACATACATGTGTGTTTGCTTCTGCATTTTAGTGTGTGTCTGTGTGAGTGTGCATGTGTCTGAATCTAGTATGAGGATGTCTATATGTGTGTGTGTGTCTGCATAAGAGCAAGAAAATGTGACTAATTGTATTCTTGACCTAAGCCTCTCACAGACATGATTGGCTGTATGGTCTCCTTCTGTGTTGTCCTATTCAGTGAATGTTCTGATTCTATAATAACAGAATCAGCTGAGATGTGAAGCCAATTCCCATCAAATGAACCACTAACACTCACTGACTAAGCTCACATTGAAAGAGTGTGCCTCTTGGGAAGTAGCAGAAGGTGCACGGCATTTAATGGAGCCATACCCAAGCATGAGTCAGGATCTCTAAGGAAGGGAGAAAGTTAAAAAGAAATGTGTAGAACAAGAGCAAAGGGCTATTTCAGACAAGACATTGATTACCTAACTGTGTCTGCAGACCCATCACTCATTCAGACACTGTGAAGACCATTGAAAAGTACATTAGAACATTGTTTTATCTTGCTACTACCAAGGGGCTGTTGACATTTTGAAAAGCAGATTACAAGAAAGTGAATCAGATTACAAAACTATCAAAAATTCCCCTTTGCTGTCACATACTGAAGACCAGGGCATCTGCTGTATCCGGTAAAGGGAACAGAGTGATTTTCTCCAAATGAATCAATGCTTAAAACAGCAGTACACTCCCTGAATAACGAATTAAATGTAAATCTCTGCTTGAGGAACCTCCATTTTTAGATCCAATTCTACATTACAGCACTCACACACAGCACTCAATCACTGCCCAGAGAGAACTTTTTGATTTGGTACCAAGATCCATAAATAACAGGCCTGCCTGCTAAAATTTCCAAATCACATTCTGTAACTCCATGTTTCTGACAATTGAAGTAAATATTGAAAGTAAATAGGAATTTTTTTTTTTAAGGATGGAGTCTAAGTTAGAATGAAGCCAAATTTCATTAAAAATATTAAACACATTGAAAAGATAATTAATTTCCTTTTGTTGATTTTAAGGTAGTTTCTTTCAATAGGAATACTGTCATGCAGACAGAATTTTCAGAGTGTAACACAGTTTCCCAACAGTTCTGAAAGCTATTACCAATCTTCACTTCAATTGGGCTTGCTAATGTCCTCCTGCAATGCATCCCAGAGCCAGGCAAGGGCTGTTTATTACTTTGGGGAAGGAGACAGTTGCTGTGACCACTTTATTCGGGTTTTGACAGTCCTCTGAGTGTAGCTGGAGGAACAGTTCATTTTCCCAGCTCCCTCAAAAGAGCAGGATCTCTCCTTGTGGAACAGGTTAGCTGCTCACAGTTCTGTGAGCTTGCAGAAAGCCATTCTGCAAACCTCTTGGGAGAGCATCTCGATCTGTTGGGATTAATGGAAGCTGACCCTGTGAGGGCTCCTCAAAGTGATTAAACCTACATGTGATGTAAAGCACAGAAACAGGTCACTTGACTCAACTAGTCCATATTGGCTTTATGATTAACTTTTCTTATCTACATTTAGCACCATAATTCATACAGTACAGATAGAGGCCATTCTAACTATCAAGTCTCCATTGACCCTCCAAAGAGCGTCCCACCCAGATCCAACCCTCACCATACCACTGTCATCTCGCTTATCCCCCATAATCTGCTCATCTTTGGTCACCACAGAACAAATTATCATGGTCAATCCACCTAACCTGCACATCTTTGGACTGTGGGAGGAAACCGGAGTACCCAGAGGAAACCCACGCAGACACAGGGGGAACGTGTAAATTCCACATAGACAGTCACCTGAGACTGGAATTTTACCGGGCCCCTGGTGCAGAGAGGCAGCAGTGCTAACCACTGAGCCACTCCAAAAGAAGTGCAAACTCCGTCAAGAATTTCCCATTAATATTATGACTTACACATGAACAAAGAGACATAAAAGCAGCTTTGTTATAAAATTAATCCATGAAATTTTAAAGCATCAATTCATATTTAAACAGATTTACAAACTTTGTAAGACCTCAGTTGCAACGTTTTGGGGAGCATCACAGCATTGTAGGATATAGTCTGTGGCAGCCTCAGTACAGTAGTCCTTTAGCTAACTTGCCTTTTTCTATCTCCCTGGTGAGAATCTCTCAGCTGTTGGTGTCCTCCAGAGTTCCTGTTGGAGTTCTGCCCAATAGTATGTCTCACAGCCTGTTTTATATAGATCAAGACTAAAAATGGCTGTTATCCCAAAACTATCACATCATGTGCCCAAATTAGGTAACAGATCATTGCATTGTCTTTTAGTCAAGGTTATTAACTTCTGCCACTCTGAACCATTCCCCGGGTGGTTTTCATTGTGAGGGTGTGATTAGCAAGAGAGAGAGAGAGAGAGTCACCTTTCAGGGGAAACCATTGTCAGGAAGTTTCTGAAACAAAACCAGAAATTACTGGAGAAACATAACAGGCATGGCAGCATCTGTGGAGTGAAAACAGAGTTAACATTTCAAGCCTGGTACTGAAGAAGGGTCATTGGACTTGAACTTAACATTGGAGTTTAACTCTTTTTATCCCCCCACCCTGCAGGTGCTGCCAGACCTGCTGAGTTTGGCCAGCAATTTTGGTTTTTGTTTCAAATCTTCAGCATCTGCAGTGTTTTGTTTATTGCATTGTCAGGGAGTTTCTGTTTGCCCTCCAAAATGAATATTGACTTTCAAAAAGGTCTCTTGTGAATTCTTCCAAAGAGAAGTGCAGCTTAGTCCCAACACCAGTTCAATGTACAAGGGCAGCTATATGACTTCTGGGAGGTGCATTGTGGGAGTGTACTTCCACTTTTAAAGACAGATCAGCCTTTTTTTTTAGAAAATGTGCACTAATACAGTTACTGTCATGATGTATAGATGAATTGAAAGGGAAACTAGACAAACTTTTTCTTATTCATTCAAAGGACGTGAGGGAGTTGGGGTGGCTTAGTGGTTAGCACTGCTGCCTCACAGCACAGGGGACCCAGGCTCAATTGTGCCCTTGGGCAATTGTCTGTGTGGTGTTTGCACATTCTCCCCATGTCTGTGTGTGTTTCCTCTGGGTGCTTTGGTTTCCTCCCACAGTCCAAAGATGTGCAGGTTAGGTGGATTGACCATGATAATTTGTTCTTTGGAGATTTTGCAATGAAAGCAGCAGTGATCACAGTCCTCTCCCACTGAGGCAGGGATCTGCCCCTCAGAGACAAATCTGACCACACCACTGCCCAGCTTGGGTCTCTCTGCCTTATTGTGGGATGCTTTTTTCCTGGAATGAGAGAATGGGAGGGATTGAGTGAGATGAAAGTGGTTGGCACAGCTGGTGCACATTGGATGGTGGTGGTGAGGTGTCACTTGGGAGTAGACATCACGGAGGGCATGCAGGGTCTGTGAAGTTATAGGTGGCTGACAATAATTGAGGGAAAGTTTTAGTATGTAGTAGTGAGACCAGTAGAACATGAGCCTTTTGGTGGGAGATGGGTCTAGTAGCAGAGATGGAGTTTGTGTGAGGTAGCAGAGAGAAGACAATGGTGTTTACCCTCACAGAGCTTAATCATTAGTCACCTTCCTGCATTGCTGAGCATTTCACCTGACTGTTGTCAATGCATGGACCCAGGCAACAACTTTGCATCAGACTGGAGGGAGCTGGTGCCATGGTGTCCTTGTGCAGTCCTGAGGAAAGAAAAGGACCCTCCGGTCCATCACCCATCCACCAGGAACTCCAGATCCCTATTGGTGATGGGGATGCCAGTTTCCCTTTCTCAGCCATCTCTGGGGCAATCCTTCATACACAGGAACTGTGAAGGAACAGCTCCTTACTGACAGTGGTTGAACTGGTGCACAGCTGTAGAAAAAGAATGGCATCAGAAATCCCTGGAGATCCCAGCATTGACAAATAGCTCTGCTGTTGCTGAGTGCACAGTAACGTGAATGGAGGTGCCACAAAGGCACTATCAGGTGAACTGTGGCAAATTCCATGAGCTAGCACACCAGAGCTCAAGGAGAGAAACTGTCCATGTAACTCCCTAAAAATTGACACTTGGCCAATTTTGATAAAATTTGCTTCACAGAGACTGATCCACCTGTTAAGTATTTCAGCATTTTCTGTTTCACTATATTTAAGCAATGTTAGTTTTAGGAATTCACTCACATTTGGTATTGTTCTCTACATTCTCTTCCAGTCTATGTCTAGATCTGGTCGCCCCTTCAGCTCTGACCTCTTGTATAGGCTCCCTTTGATTATCCAGTAGCAGCCAAGAGCTCCCCATCCACACACATCTGCTTCTCTAGTTTTCCCTCCTTTAAAATCCTTCTCAAAATCCCTTCTTTGCACCCAAGCCGTTAATTCTTCCTCGTAACCGCTCCTGATGACGCCTTGGTAAAGTGCCTTGAGACTTGCAAACTGAGATTCAGTTACATTTTATTCCCAGTTTCCTGATTTCCTCATTTTTTCTTCACGGAAAGAGGTGTTACTGCAACCAAATAAAGAAATGGTGCATCTCAGTCACATTATGTTTGTCAGAGTTTAAGCATACTCTTCAAAACCTCTGTCTAAATAATAAAATACAAATTATTAACAGTGTGACTAATTTGCATTAACATTTCTCAGAATCTGCTGCAACCTGTCACCTTTAATGCATACATATTTGCTTATGTTTAGTTAAGTGAGATATTATTGTGATTAACTTTTTCTCTACTTTAAATTTATCTGGTTGGTTTCTTATCTCCTTCGTAAAATACCTTGTGATATTTGCAGTGAATTAACAGAGCAGAAACTGATCATTCAAAATATCAGTTCCTTGGGGTAGTTATGTTCCTCATGAGTCTCCTCCTATCTCTTCCTCTAACCCTATCAACCTGCTGTTCCTGTGTCCCTCATTTTAATCTCTCTTCCCCTTGAATGTTCCTGTCCTACTCACTTTAACTCCTATTTGTGGTGACAAGTTCCACATTCCTTGAGTGAAGAAGTTCCTCCTGAATATTTCATTGGATTTATTACAAATGATTGATATTTATAGTTCCAAGTTCTGGCATTGCCTGGGAGTAAAACGTTGTAACTTGCTCGAAATGTGTTTACCTTTGCCTGGCAAGAGCTTATAAACAGCTTCATTCCTGATGAAGGGTTGCTGTCTGAAATGTCAATTTTCCTGCTCTTCTGATGCTGCCTGACATGCTGTGCTTTTCCAGCACCACTCTAATCTTGACTCTAATCTCCAGCATCTGCAGTCCTCATTTTCACCTAAGAGGTCTTTAACGGACCAATTCAACCGTTCCTCCCTAAACTGCTATGGCTTTTCTGTTTATTGAAAACGGTTTAGGATGCTGGTTCAAAGCTGGAGTGCAAAGAGTGGAAATCCATGTAAAGTGACCCTGAAATAGATATGGGCAGACATGGAGTGGCTGCAAGGCCTAGCGGTGAGCTTCTCCAGCTCCTGGATAATGTGGGCATTAGTGAGACAGTCGTAAAAATATGTTGTGAATGAATGGAAAAAAACAGAGGAAAATAAAGTTCAACGTATTGAATCACCTGGATGAGAATCTTGCCAGTGAATGGTGAATTAAGATCTGATTATGGCTTAATAAGACCTGATTTGAATGGAACAGCAACATGACAACTATTACTGCCATGCAAAGTAGAGGAGGTAACTGGCAGCTATAACTCGTTAATGTTTTCTCTCCGGAACTGTCTTGGCCATCATTGCTTACTCTGTCCAGGGCATTCTTCCAGGGCTGGGTCTGCCTGTACTTTCTGCCCAATGAGGCTAACATCAGCCACTTCAAAACGGCATATTTCCAACACATATATGACACAGTTCACTACTTCAATGCTGCAGTTTGGATCTTACCAACAATTTACTTGGTAACCTTGCTGCGAGGCCGCTTTGCACATAGGGACAGGCACCACGTTTGAGTCAGAATAGGGCTGTCAACGTGCTTTCTTAGTGTTCACTCACTCTATGCCTACTTGGATGTTCACAGCACCTCTGCCTTGCATTGACTTGTCTTTTTGTGCACTGATTCCTCGGTCAGAATTTGCAAGTGTATGACGGTTTTGTCATGTCTGGCCTTTTAGTACAGACACAAAGTCAAGCAGCCTTTTACATCTGCCAGCAAGGATCAGCAAAGGCAGTGGGCATGTTGGTCAATATTCTCTCACACTTTGTTTTTGTGCATGGCACTGATTTCCAAAACTGAAAGTCAAAACAGCAAACCTTGGAGACGCTGTGAGAAAACATGGATAGTGGGTACATGGCACTGTGATATAGTAATATCACAGCTGCAGTATGTACCAGCAGCCTACATAGTGCACACACTGCAAGTGCTTTAACCAAATCAACTATGAACTGATTTCAACCATATCTCAATGTCTGAAGGAAATAGCCCTCTGCCAAGTCAGGTCAAGGGAGACAATGATCAGTCATCTGATATCAATTCAAGAGCTTAGACACAGTCGGGGATCTGCTCGGGGCATTCAGGGTCAGTGGTCTGTATTTTTAAAGTTGGGGGAAGAGTGGGCCATAGTGAGCCTTGCAGGCCCAGTGCAACTGGTCTGGGGATTCATGAAGCTGTACAGATATCGGTCAGGAGCCTAGTCAGTGATCAGTGAGTTCTGTCAGCACAGTCAATGCCAGAAAGAGGAGCTCTCCCACAGACATGATTATAACTCTTCCATCTCAACACTACCCTCTGAGGAAGGGGCGCCTGAAATAAGGTCCCTCATCACCCTGTCACATGGCTATTCTGCTGAATACCAGCAGCTACAGAAGTGGAATGCCAGTCTATGCACATATCCAGCAAACAGTAAATGTGTCAGAGCTAGGTGTCCATCAACTTGTCCACGGAGACTGTCCATGCCAGAGGCAATGTTGGTGGACCTCTCCGATCTCCAATCCAATTTGTAAGTGTCTCCCACAAACCTACCTGCTGCTCCTTTGATGAATTCAGTAACTGCCAGCACAATGCGGTTGAGCAGGAGCCTGGTCTCTGGCAGTTCTCCGAATGCCAGTGACCAGGGGTGTATCTTCCTTGGCCAGCTACAGAAGGAGGTGTTCACCAGATCGTGCTGCCAACTCTGATCTAGCTAACACACCCTCTGAGGTATCAGAATGTGACCTGGCCGAAGATGCATGGGGCTAAGGTTTGCAGCAAATGGTAATGATCATTGGTGGGAGGTGAGTGCAGTGGCAGAGTTAGACGGTGTGAGTCGGAACAAAGAGAAAATGGTGAGAGTTTCCAATAACTGAAAGCAAAGGGTCTTTTATCTTCTGTCTGCTTTGCTGAAATGGTTCTGAAGCAAGTGGCAAATTCAGAGCAAGTAGGCAGGATCTGATGGAGTGGTCTCCTTTGGCCATCATTAGGAAAGAGGACAGCTCTCCTGTAGCCGAGTCTGTCCACCAGGACCTCTGGGTTCCTGTAAGCAGAGCCAACCTACTGGAATTGACCATCTCTACCCACCCTGCAACTGTAATGGGTTATTCCTGGCTTGAAGTATTTAACTTGGTGCACAACAAGACTGTAAATATTGGGAGGGCGGGGGTGGAGGAGGGGGGAGAAACCCAGGAAGATCCGAGCTGCAGCAAGCATTTCTGCTGCCAACGAACGCAAGCGCAGAGCTGTAGTGCTGTGCCATGTTCTTATTGAGATCATCAGCATAAAATTGTGCAAGAAACTCACTGGGGTTTGCAGAGAGAAACTTCTGAAGCTGACACAACCAAAGTTTGGGAAAATTCAGCCTGTGGAATACTAAGGTGCATTCAAGAAACCTGAAGCTGCCCTGTTTGGAAAGTGCTTTCTGAGCCACACATATTCGACCTTGATGCCTAGCTGTCATATTATTAGCTCAGGCATTGTCTAGCCCACAGATCTCTGAGATATCTGCCTTTCCCAAATTGCAGATCTCGCATGTGCCCCTGATTGTCATCACGCCATATTGATGATTGCATCTTCAGTTACCTGGATTCTAAGCTCTGGAATTCCTGCCTTAACTCTCCCTGGCTTCTCTTCAATTTTTCTTTCCTCTTTTAAGATGCTCATTCAAACCTCCTGGTACCTCCTGACCAAATTTCTGGACTTTTGGCCTTTCACCACTCCTTTTATTGCTCAGCATCGAATGTTGCTTGGCTATTGTTCTTGGGAAGCCTCTCAAAACGATTTACAATGTTAAACGAGTTAAATAAACACAAGTTGTTGATGGCAAGACCTTCAGTTATGTAGTTGTGAGACAGGGTATCTGCAAGTGACAAGGAGTCACATTTCAAAGCGCACTGCACATTTGAACTAAGCATTTAGAATGATTGTGCTTTCAGGATCAATTTGTGACTACAGCGGCTGGCATTCCCCCAAGCATTAGTGGGACACCAACACAGTTAACCAGTCTCAATCCTCTGTGGATGTGTCGAAGCTCCTCGGATGCTGCCTGAATTGCTGTGCTCTTCCAGCACCACTGATCCAGAATCTGGTTTCCAGCATCTGCAGTCATTGTTTTTACCTCCAGAACTACTGTCTATCTCAAGTACCTTCAATGTAGCTCTGTGAACAAACACTTAGAGTCACAGAGCATGGAAACAGACCCTTTGGTCCAACTTGTCCATGCTGACCAGACATTCTAAATTAGTCTCGTCCCATTCACCAGCACTTGACCCATATCCTTCTAAACTCTTCCTATTCCTGAACCCATCCACTGCCTTTTAAATGTTATAATTGTACCAGCTTCTGCCACTTCCTTTGGCAGTCTATTCCATACATGCACTTCCATCAGCCTGAAAAAGTTGGCCCTTAGGCCATTTCCTTGAAAATGAATACCCCCTCTTCAAAGTCCGTGTATTTTTTTTTTGAGTCGATGGTAACACACCTGAAAAGGGTTGGAGGAGGTACTCTTGCAAGTAATGATTTCAGTGCAGGCTGTTTTTTAATGTGTGTAAGAGGAGGCTAACCATTTCGGGTATCGGCTCATGAAGGATCTTCCAGATGGGTTGGCATTTCTCTCAGCCAATCAGAGGGATGACAACTGCTCCTAAGAGTTCACCAATCTTGACAGCTCAGAGCTTAATTTTTTTTTCTCTCTAGCAGGAACTTACTGACTGTGGCCCAGCCAGCACAGAGTCAATCCCCCTGAACTGAGGAGATTCCAAATTCTATTTTTTTTTAACCCCCACACTACTGCCTAACTGTGGGTAGTGTTTAAATTTAGCTCAGAGCATAATTTAAGAAGAAGGTGCCTGCTGATTGGTTGCTTCATTGTAAATTTGGCCACCAGTTATCCCAATTCTTTTTAATGCAAATAATTGTACCTCACTGTGGACTTAAAAACTGAATAAAAGCTCAAGTCCACTTGATGCACAATCAGTATACTAAAAGCAAATAACTTTTCATTCAGATTCCTAATTGATTTAAAGGATGCATTCAGCTGCTAAGGGTCAGGAACTGATTGCGAGGAAATCTGCTGAAGAATCACTAGACTCAGGAGTTAACTCTGCTTTCTCTCCACACACACTGCCAGCTTCTCCAGAAATGTGTTTGCATTTCTCTTGCACCCACAGTTCTTTGTTTTACATTACGGATTGTGAGATGCTATATATCACAACACAAGTCACAACAGATCAAGATTAATGACGATGGCTCGGTTGTTAGCCCTCTTTCCTCTATTATTAGAAGAATTTGTTTCAGTTACATCGAGTTTGATTGTTTCAGTTATAAGGAGAGGCTGGACAGCCTTTCCCTAGAAGATAGGAGACTGAGGAGTGACCGTATCAAGGTTTATAAAATTGTGAGAGGCATAGATAAGGTAGATAACCAACAGCAAGGTAGGGAAGTCAAAAACTAGAGAGGGTAGATTTAAAGTGAGAGGGTCCAGAGGACCAACTTTTTCACACAGAGGGTGATGAGGGTCTGGAACAGGCTGCCAGAGGTAGTGGTGGAGGTGAGTACACATTTGTCATTTAAGAAACATTTGGACATGTACATGGATGGGATAATTATGGAGTGATATGGACCAAACACGGGCAAATGGGACTAGTTTAATTGTGAAAAATTGGTTGGAATGGACATGTTGAGCTAAAGAGCGCAGCAGGCCAGGCAGCATCCGAGAAGCAGGAGAATCGACGTTTCGGGCATGAGCCCTTCTTCAGGCTTATGCCAAAAACGTCGATTCTCCTGTTCCTCGGATGCTGCCTGGCCTGCTGGGCTTTTCCAGCACCACACTTTTCAACTCTGGTCTCCAGCATCTGCAGTCCTCACTTTCTCCATGTTGAGCTAAAGAGCCTGTTTCCATGCTGTAAACCTCTGACCTATGATCTCTTAAATTCTGGTTTCAATTCCAAGCCCAAGGCGTAGCTCTTTGTGCTGAAGTCTGACACCTTAGTATCGTGCTGAAGGAGTACTGCACCATTGAAGATTGCCTTTTCTCAGATGGGATGTCAAACCCATCTGTCCATTTTGGGACATGTGAAACATGCCATGGCACCACTTTGAAGGAAGTGGCTAGTGTCCTGGCCAGTAGTTACCCCTCAAACATATCTCTGCTGTCACAGGAATGAACATAAGAAACAACGGCAAGAGTAGGCCATTCTGACCCTTGAGGACTCCCTGCCATTCCATAGAATCAAGGCAACTCTACCCCAGGCATCAACCTCTCTTACATTCCCACTCTTCCTGGTCCTCAATGCCTCAATTTTTCAAAAACAACTTTCTACCTCCTCTTTAAATACATTCAGCATTCACACCTCCACAATTCTCTGGGGTAGAGAATTTTAGATATTCACTCCCCACTGAGAGACAAAGTCCCTCACATTTCAGCTTTAAATGACCATCCCCATTTGTCCCCTAACTCAACGTTCCTCCACCAAGGGAAACACCTTTGCAACATCTCCCCTGTCAAGCCCTCTCAGAACTTTGCATGTTTCAATAAGATCACCTTTCATTTTTCTAAACTCCGATGGGTAAAGGCCTAACCTGTCTGGCCAGTCTTGATACATCCACCTGCTCATTGCAGCAAACACTGCTGAAAACATCTCATCATGAGGAAAGGCAAGCGTTAGTTTTTGAGTTCACATGAAAACATCATGATGTAGAGCACCATGCTCTCAAAACAACTATCAGTTGATCTGGAAGTTCCAGTCTTAATGAAGGCTTGACTGTTGATGCTTCTTTGGGAGTCATTTCCCAAGCAGTTTCACTCAGTGTGATTCGCCAATACCTTCCTGTCGCAGAGTCGAGTAAGGAAGCATTTTTCTATTTAATTCAACTGAATTAATCCCAGGCTCCTGGGGTTATTCTAAATCACACACTAGTCAAGTAATTGGCAGTGGCTCAATGGTTAGCACCAGCTGCTTTACAGCACCAGTGACCTCGATTCGATTTGAACCTCGGAAGTTTGCACATTCTCCCCGTGTCAGCATGGGATTCCTCTAGGTGCTCAGGTTTCCTCCCACAGTCCAAAGATGTACAGATTAAGTTGATTGCCGTGCTAAATTGTCCATGGTGTCCAGGGATAGCGTATGGTTAGGTGTGTTAGCCATGGGGAATGGAACCAGGGTGGGACGCTCTACAGATGGTTGGAGTAGACTTGTTAGGCTGATTGGCCTATTCCTGCACTGTAGAGATTCTGTGTCTTGTGTGGGTTTCCACCCACAGTCCAAAGATGTGAGAGTTAGGTGGATTAGCAATGGAAAATGTGGGGTTGTGGGGATGGGATAAGGGGCTGGGTTTGGGTAGGATGCTCTTTTAAGGATCAGTCTCTTGCCATACTGTAAGGATTCAATTCTCTCTGATATTACAAACTCCAATTATCTTCAATTATGTCAGTGAGGAAATCCGAGCACATTCTCAATGTTAAGAGAACAGTTTCCTCTACATGTTAGATTAGATTAGATTACAGTGTGGAAACAGGCCCTTCGGCCCAACAAGTCCACACCAACCCGCCGAAGCGCAACCCACCCATACCCCTACATTTACTCCTTACCTAACACTACGGGCAATTTAGCATGGCCAATTCACCTGACCCTGCACATCTTTGGACTGTGGGAGGAAACCGGAGCACCCGGAGGAAACCAACGCAGACATGGGGAGAACGTGCAAACTCCACACAGTCAGTCGCCTGAGGCGGGAATTGAACCCGGGTCTCAGGCGCTGTGAGGCAGCAGTGCTAAGCACTGTGCCACCGTGCCGCCCATGTTATCGAGTAACAAAATTATACAGTGATTCTGTCCTCCATTTTTCAATTTACCCAGTCATTATCACATTTCTGTTTGTGGCACCTTGCTATGTTTGAATTGATTGTAGTGATTTCTGCATTGCTCTAGTTATTACACTTCCTTGGATGTACCTCCTGGGATGTCCTAAGGTCATAAAGGCCTCAGAGTTGTATTTCATAATCTGACATTCTTTGATCTGGCACTCACTAGTCTGGAATATCCTGTCGGTGTGCACCTTGAAATGCTCCCATTTCTCCAAAGACTTCCCAGTGCCTCTGGCTTTCCAGAACTTTACTGACAAGTAAAGTGATCGATCATCTGTCTTCTCTCAAATAACTGCATCTTATCTTACTTCATGCTTCACAGCTTTTTTTAAGTATTAGCGGGTTTTGAGATTTGTAGCTCAGGTTGAGGCTCTGGATGTAGGTTTGCTCGCTGGGTGGGAAGATTCATTTTCAGACGTTTCGTCACCATACTAGGTAACATTTTCAGTGAGCCTCTGAATGAAGCACTGGTGGTGTAGCTCGCTTTCTATTTATATGTTTAAGTTTCCTAGGGTTGGGGGTGTCATTTTCTGTGGTGACATCATTTCCTATGGTGATGTCATTTCCTGTTCTTTTTCTCAAGGAGCGGTAAATGAAATTTTTTTTATGTATGTTTAGAAACCCCCGTGCCGACCCTGACTGGTAACCTTTGATGATCCAGACAATTCTCTGGCCCAGCAAAGGCCAGGCCCCCAAGCTGTCAGATTTCAGACATGCAACCTGTATTTAAAGTCTTCACTGCCAACGATTAACTGATTGGATTTTAATTATTTGACAGCTATTGTGGAAAGAAAATTGTATAAGATGTCTATATTATTACAGAACTGTTAACCTAGACACCCAGGTAATGTTTTGGGTTCAAATCAACTAGAGATAATAGAATTTGAATTTAATTTTTTTATTGTTTGAAACTAAGAGTCTAATGACAATCATGAAGCCATTGTCAGATACTGAAAAAATCCATCTGCTTCCCTGGAATCCATCACTTTATGACAGCAATCTGCTGTCCTTACTCAGTTTGGCCTACATATATCTCCTGACTAACATCAATTCTTAACTTCCCTCTGGGCTTTTAGCGATGGACCATAAATGCTGGCCTGACCAGTGATGTTCACATCCTGTGAATGAATAAAAACAAACATAGCAAAGAGAATGATAAAATGATGAGGCCTCTGAATCCTGAAGCCATCATGAAAACTGAAACAAATGACCATAGATGTTCAGAAATTGCTAGCAACAATAAATTCCCTGTTTACTTCTAGCCAAGTGTAAAACTACAACATCTATCCAAGCAGGCATGCACTCTAGGCCTCTTTCACAGCTTTTAATTTTACTAGCAGTGCCCTATAGCATTTGTGTTGAAGCTCATTTCAATAGTTGGACAAAACAGTACCCTTTCTTTAAAGACATAAAACAAGATAGATTTTCAGCCCACCATTTGGCTTGGATCCAATTCCGTGACATGTTCCGTACTATTTCTCTCTTCATGACCTGAAGGCAAATAACGTCATAAGAAGCTACACTGGACTTCCCTTGAATTATGCCCATTGCTCGATTGCCTTGTATCCATTCAAAGCCCTTTCTGATGATGATTGTGGCACGTAGCCCATTGCTGCTGTGGGGTAGCTATGTACCTCAGCAGGAAGCCAGATTCATGCACAGTTAGCACCGGTTAAAGCGAAGCCTCACTCCTTAATGAGAAGGTATATTCTGGCTGCAGTAGAGGCTGAAGCTAATTGAGCTAAAGAGAACAGGGATTTCTGGAGCAAGCAACAGAAAATAAAAGGTGCTTCAAAGCAAAGAACATGTGTATCAGATCACAAACTGGAGTCCTCAGAGGTGGACAGGAGGAGGGAGAGAGATTCTCTTTCCTCATGACAAACAGATAAGCACAGGGAAGGCAGTGGGAGCAGGCTGTCTCATCAGCTAATGTCTGCAATATAGCCTCAAGGTCCTGGGTGCAGTGCTGCAAGTTACCAGAGGCCGAAAACTGAGAAAACTGCCTCTTAGGAGTCATGGAGAGAGACATCAGGTCTGATGTGTCGGCAAATGTCAGAGAATGGTAAATATAGTAGTAATAGGGGATTTTGACTCCCCCAATGTTAACTGGGATAGACAAAATGTGAAAGGTTTAGAGGAGGCAGAATTTTTAAAATCTAGTCAGAAAACCTTTTTAAGCCAAAACATTGAAAGTTGCATTTGAGAGCAGGCATTTAACTTTAGGGAACAAATAAGGCAAGTAGTGAAAGTGCTAAAAATGTGTTGCTGGAACAGTGCAGCAGGTCAGGATTCCTGAAGAAGGGCTCATGCCCGAAACGTCGATTCTCCTGTTCCCTGGATGCTGCCTGACCTGCTGCGCTGTTCCAGCAACACATTTTCAGCTCTGATCTCCAGCATCTGCAGACCTCACTTTCTCCTTTAGCAGTGAAAGTGTCAGTGGGGGAGCATTTCGGTAATAGTGACCATAGTTCAGTAAAATTTAAGGTGGTCATTAAAAAAGACAAAGATGGGCCGCAAATAAGTTTCTGAACTGAGGGCGGGTGATTTTAACAAAACAAGACAGAGTCTGGCCAAAGTAAATTGCAAGCAACTGTATGGAGGAAAGTCTACATCAAATCAACAGGAGTCAGAAAGGCAAATAATGAGAATATAGAGAAGATCAACAAGTTCTTGTGAAGGTGAAGGGTGGGACCAACAGGTCCAGAGAACCTTGGATGTTAATGAGTATAGAGGACTGGATAAGGAATAAAAGGAATGGTTATGGTAGATATTGAGAGCTCAGCACACAAAAGCCTTAGAGGCATATAGAAAGTATTGGCCGGGGGGAGGGGGGGGGGGGGGGGTGCTGCATGAAAAGGAAATTGGAAAAAATAAAGACTCTAACATCAGTGGATGGGAAAAATGTGAAAAAAGTCTGAGAGGATGGAGTTAATCTCTATTTTGAGATACAAAGATAAATCAAGGACCGTCAGCATAGATTTGTCATTAGGAAATCATGTCTGATTGGTTTGATTGAGTTTTTGAGATGGCTAGATATGCAAATGTGGGTAATGCTGTTGATGTGATATACATGGACTTCAGTAAGGCTTTTGACAAAGTGTCACATGGGAAACTGGTCAAGATGTTAAGAGCCCATTGGCTCTCATGCAGTTTGGCAAATTGGATGGAAAGTTGGTTGAGTGGCAGGAAGCTGAGAAAATTGATCGAAAGGTATTTTGTGACTGGAAACCTGCGTCAGTTGATGTACCACAGGACTTGTTTGTGTGAACATTAATGATCCAGATGTTAATGTGGACGGTCTGATCAGTAAGCTTGCAGATGACAGGAAAATTGGTGATATGCTACACAGTGAGGAGGAAAGCCTTAGACTACAGGAAGACATAGATGGACTGGTCATTTGGGCTGAACATTGGCAAAGAGAATTTAATCCTGAAAAGCACAAGGTGGTGCATTTTGTGCAGAATAACAAGACAAAAGAGTACACATTGCATGGTAGAATTCAAGGATAAGACGGACTTTGGGTTGCATGTCTATAGATATCCTTAGATCAGCCATGATCATCATGAATGGGAGAACAGCCTCACTCTGCCCTACTCCTACTTGCTGTTTTATGCCTTTGAAGGCAGCAGGACAGGTGGGTAAGGTGGATAAGAGGACATGGACTCTTAGAGTCAGACAGCATGGAAACAGACACTCTTTGATCCAACCAGTCCAAGCTGAACATAATCCCAAACTAAATTAGTCCCACCTGCCTGCTCCTGGCCCATATCCCTACAAACCTTCCCTTTTCATGTACTTATCCAAATATCTTTTAAATGTTCCATTGCTTCCTCAGGAAGTTCGTTCCATGTGAACATATCGGATTATTGATTTTATTCAGCAAGCCATTGAAGACAAGGGAAGATATGGTGGGCTGAAGGTTTTTTGGTCAAGTGTCTGTTTTGTCAAGTCTTTTGGAGGGTTTTTCACCATGAGGCCTTGTGAGATTTCTCACTGTATCTCACCTCATTAACAATGACCCTGCTGCATTGCATCCCACTTCTTCATTCTAACCCCATCTGACTGTGCCCTGTTCCTGGAACTATCCTGCACTCACCAGATACTTGTCAAAAGATTAGCAACCCAACCGACCCTGGTTGAGCACTTGGATGCACCCACTTCCTCTTCACTCACTCCCTCCCTTTGTCCTATTCCAGGACAGAACAGACTCAGAGCAGTATCTGGCATCAGCCACCATGAGGAGAGAATCCTTTCCCTCACAGGTAAAGACTGGGACTGCTCCTGGGGGAATGCCGAGACATTCACATCCGCCAACCAAGCAAATGCCATCATTCATTCCAGAGCAGCTATCACATTCACCCCAGTGTCAGTGTCAATCATTGCACACCACTTTGAAGCATTGGTTATGACACCTTCCTACCCTTGTATCTTGCAGGTGCCAGTGACGTCAGTGGAGAAATGACCGACCTTACCAGAAACCACCTCCTCAAACTCCGAGGAAGGTAGTATTGAGGCCTCAGAGGAAACAGTTCAGATACTGTCACCTCAGTGGGAAGGTCATGCTCAGAAACGTCAGGTGCACAGTCTGCTCAGTTCACCTCATTGTGAAGCTCCGGAACTCAGGCAGGAAGAAACACTAGAGACCACTGAAACTCAGGGCACTGCTGGAGACCAGGCTCCTGCTCATCCCCAGACAGGAGAGGATCCTGTGGTGTTGGCAATCAGGGACTTCATTCTCACACACACAGGGAGGACCAGGAGCAACATACAGCTAGGTCTGATGGTCACAAGAGTCCAGAGGCAATGAGAGTGCAGCCAAGTTGTGGCGTCTCAGCTGCTATAAGTTTCCTCAATGGACAGGTTGGGTGATGGCTGCCAGGGACAGCCCAGGTCCAGGTCCATTGACCCAGGCATTGCTCCTCAGGATTGAAGACACGGCAACAAGGGGACAAGGGTACGTCCACTCCTCTGGCTTCTTCCCACAAGGAGACAGGGCTGGGTTAACAGGCATCAATCTGAAGGAAGGACTACACACAGCCAACCAGGACACACTAAGTTGCCTCTCCTCAGGGCTCTCAGGAGGTGGCTTGACTCTCCAGCTCTACCCTACCTACCTAACTCTGACTCCCAGCATGCCCGTCTGCCCAGAGCCACCAAAGCAACCCTTGGAGAGCTCTCAAATGAAACCAAGTTATTGTGGATGCTGGAACTCTAAACAAACAGTGCTTGAGTAACTCAAGAGGTTTGGTAGCATCTGTGGAGAGAGAAAAACAATGTTTTGAATCCAATATGAGCCTTCTTCAGAACTGGCATGGTAAATGTGTAATGTTCTTGCCCCTAAAAATCATCACTTTGGGAGGTGGTGGGGGCAGGGGTGAGTTCCTATAAGCCCCTCTTTTACAGTCTGAGACATTTATCCTGCCCAATCAAGGTGGGGTCACAGTCATTTTCTTCTCCATTGCATACTTTAAACTTCCAGCCTGGTGGAAGTCTTTGGATAATGGCTTCCATGCATGGGGAGGTCCTGAACATTCAAGTCCTCTTCCCACGAATTCTATAGGTTTCAATTCTCCTGAGGTCCCTACCCAGCCTGTCCACCTACCCCTACTCCTACACCACTCCAGCTCTCATCCTGAATCCCTGGAATATCAGGTGCCCATGCCCAATGTAGGTATATGCTGTTTCTCCCATCATGTCAAGGGTACACCTGACCATGACCAAACCCTTCCGTCCTAAAATACCCTGATCCCATCCATGTTTAACTTAACTGCCCCATAAAAATACAACACCCCCTTCATAATTGTCATGGCCTCTCCCCCCCAACCCGCAGCTCCCAATCCCTCGGAATAGGTTCCTGACTCTCCTTCCCATGAAGCAGCCCCTTGTTTCCCCCTCACCCCTATACCTCAGGATTTTCTCTGGATGGGCCTGATGGACAGCATGTGGCCCATCTTCTTGAGCGACCAAAACTGTCAACTCTTCATGAGAAATTCCCAAAGCACTCTCTGATGACTATTCATCTCCTTGACTACCACAGAAGGCTGTGGAGGCGAGGTCATTGAGCATGTTTAAGACGGAGACAAATAGGTTCTTGATTGTAAACGGGATCAAGGAGAGAATGGGAGAAAGTGGGAGAATGGGGTTGAGAAATTCATCAGCCATGATTGAATGGTGGAGCAGACTCTCTGGGCTGAATGACCTAACTTCTGCTCCTAAATCTTATCATTTTATGCATTATCAGTACACCCCCTAGGATGCTATGGAGACACAGGACTGACCGTCACCCACTGCCTGAATTGCAGAGGCAGAGACCCCCTGACTGAAAGCACTACACCAGACTGTAACCAACCCCTTGGAATGGAATTAGAAGCTACCTTTGAGTTAGTGGGCAAGGAATCCTTGACTGACATGTGCCTCTGACAGTCTTTTGTGATGACTACTCACCGAAGATTTGGAGGAATGGCTGCCTGATGCTTGCTGCACATCTAAGATGCTGGCACATGCAGCAGGTATCAGATTGACTTCACACACTGCCATACAGCAAGATGTACAACGCCTTGACTGAGCAACAAGGCAAACTGACTGCACTAATAGGTACAGCAAGGCAATACAAGGCAAGGAAGGGAAAGGATGCAATGAGCATTCAGGTAGGTGCTAAGAGCAAAAGAGAAACCCTGAGATACTACCTCATCCGATCCATGAGCTAGGTGACAGTCCATGTTGGTAAAGTGACCTTGCAGAAGGCTTTCAAAGTCAGTTGTTAGTGCACACTGTGATACAGATCTTTACTTCCTAAGCATCCTGCAAATGAATCGTAAAAGTTCCTTGAGGATCCTAAGGAGTTTGCAATTATCAAATGCCAATGTCCATTGATGAGGCACATGTTGTGCTGGTACCTGTGTACCATGTCATGTAAACCAATGTCCTGTACAGCCGCAACATGACCTCCCAACTCCTGTACTCAATACTCTGACCAATAAAGGAAAGCATGCCAAATGCCTTCTTCACTATCCTATCTACCTGTGACTCCACTTTCAAGGAGCTATGAACCTGCACTCCAAGGTCTCTTTGTTTAGCAACACTCCCTAGGAACTTACCATTATGTGTATAGGTCCTGCTAAGATTTGCTTTCCCAAAATGCAGCACCTCGCACTCTGTACAGAACATTGGTTAGGCTGTTTTTGAAATATTGCATGCAATTCTGGTCTCCTTCCTAGTAGAAAGATGTTGTGAAACCTGAAAGGGTTCAGAAAAGATCGACAAGGATGTTGCCAGGGTTGGAAGATTTGAGCTATAGGGAGAGGTTGAAATGGAGTGGCATGGTGGCTCAGTGGTTAGCACTGCTGCCCCAGGGTCCCAGGTTCAGTTCTAGCTTTGGGCGACCATCTTTGTGGAGTTTGCACATTCTCCCCACGTCTGTGTGGGTTGCCTCCCACAGTCACAAAGATGTGCAAGTCAGGTGAATTGGTCATGCTAAATTGCCCATAATGTTAGGTGCATTAGTCAGAGGGAAATAGGTCTGGCTGGGTTACTCTTTGAAAGGTTGGTGTGGACTGGTTGTGCCGAAGGGCCTGTTTGCACACTGTAAGGAATTTTTAAAAATTAGACTCCATCTTCCACTTGTTGGCCCATCTTATCAAGATCCTGTTGTAATCTGAGGTAACCTTCTTCACTGTCCACTATACCTCCAATTGTGGTGACCTATCAGATCTGAAAACTCTGGAAATATGGATACCCATTCATTGGCTTTTGTTTAAATGGATGAACTTTGACAATCTGAGGCACTTATCCTGGCAGTGGAGAGAGGTCAAATTCTTTACTATTCCCAGTAAGACAAACTCTCCCTTGATGCTGGCTCCAAAGCAGATACCTATTGGATTTTTTAAATGACAGAGAGATGGTTTGCTGGTTTAATTGAAACTGATTCCGGTCAGCTGTCAAAGTCAACACTCAGAGTTGACGCTCATTTCGAATCAAAGTAAATATCACCAAATGGCAGCCTCAAATCAATGTCAGGTTTTAGCTGTGCAGTTGTTTCACTACTAACATGGAGACAGAGGTAGAGACAGAGCATTTCCATGATTTTCCATTTCAGTCATCAAGCTGCCTTAAGGTATTATGACTCCACAGCACCATGAATGGACACTCCCAGTGGAAATTACCCTGTGCCTCAACAAGTTCAATAAGTGAATATTTGGGATTGCTGTATCAGGAAAATCACAGTTCCAACTCCATTCTAGCGGAATGCAGCTGATGACAAGTGAGTTTGCAGCCACAAAACTATAATTGAAATCTTTAACCTGAAACTACAATGTGAAAAATAAGCATTTGTAGATCTGATCACTATCCATTGATCACCTACTGGAAGTGAATATACATTTCTGGTGAGACCAGGAGTGCTTTGTTTTAAAATTCCTGTTGAATTAATGACCAGTTAGTAATGTCTATTGAGGCAAAAGTGAGGACTGCAGATTAGAGTCGAGAGTGTGGTGCTGGAAAAGAACAACAGGTCAGGCAGCATCTGAGAAGCAGGAGAATCGACATATCGGGCAAAAGCCCTTCATCAATGTCTATTGAGCACCACATACAAAGTAACTTTGGACATCCATACCAGACCATAGTGTGGAGTCAATACCTTCAGGGATGATAAGCTAAACTAAATTAACAAATGTCAGGAAATCTATGTATATCAAGGTTGTTTTTATAATGGCTCTCCTGGTGGGGAATCTTAAACTATGGCCATTACAAAATAAGTGGATGTACCTACTAGAGAAGGTGCAAAACTTGACCTACTCTTGGGAAATAAGGTAGGGCAGGTGACTGAGGTGTCAGTTGGGGAGCATTTTGGGGCCAGCGACCATAATTCTATTTGTTTTAAAATAGTGATGGAAAAGGATAGACCAGATCTAAAAGTTGAAGTTCTAAATTGGAGAAAGGCTAATTTTGACGGTATTAGACAAGAACTTTCGAAA
>NC_057742.1:29966447-29977179 GCF_004010195.1 Chiloscyllium plagiosum | reverse complement strand
ATACTATAGGAAAGATGTTGTGAAACTTGAAAGGGTTCAGAAAAGATTTACAAGGATGTTGCCAGGGTTGGAGGATCTGAGCTATAGGGAGAGGCTGAACAGGCTGGGCCTGTTTTCCCTGGAGCGTCGGAGGCTGAGGGGTGACCTTATAGAGGTTTACAAAATTATGAGGGGCAAAGTCTTTTTCCTGGGGTCGGGGAGTCCAGAACTAGAGGGCATAGATTTAGGGTGAGAGGGGAAAGATATAAAAGAGACCTAAGGTGCAACTTTTTCACGCAGAGAGTGGTACGTGTATGGAATGAGCTGCCAGAGGATGTGGTGGCGGCTGGTACAATTGCAACATTTAAGAGGCATTTGGATGGGTATATGAATAGGAAGTGTTTGGAGGGATATGGGCCGGGTGCTGGCAGGTGGGACTAGATTGGGTTGGGATATCTGGTTGGCATGGACAGGTTGGACCGAAGGGTCTGTTTCCATGCTGTACATCTCTATGACTCTAAGTGGTTTCCCATTCAATATAGAGGTGAGAAGGAATTTTCTCTCACACAAAGTTATTAAGCTTTGCTATACTCTACTCCAAAGATCTGGAATCATTGAATATATTCAAAATTGAGTCACACAAACGTTTGAGCTCCAAGAGTTGTGTGATGTTTCTGATGTTTTACATTACTTCCCCAATTTGTAGCTTCCTGGTCCCAGCCTTCTCCTATTTACCAGAGATGCGCAATTGATTTGAATGATGATTTCAAGGCTCTTAATTTCTTCCTCAAAAAGAGGCCCAAACATCCACCAGCACCTCCCTTTGCCTGGCTTTACGCATTCTCACTTTGAATAGTTCCTGCTTTAATTCACCTCACTTTCTCCATGAGAATGATGTAGCTATGGGTACACACTTGGATTCCAGTTATGCGTGTGTCTCTGTGAAATATGGGAGCATTCTGTGCTCTTGTTCTATTTGATGTCCTCACACAGTCTTTCCAGTACACAGATGATATCATCAGTCCTGCTTCCTGCTCTCATCCAGAATTTTAAAAAGATCACAGTTTGTTTCCAATTTCCATTCTTCTCTCACTTTCATCTGGTCCATCTCTGTTGTTCCCTTCTTTAAAATATGTTTCCTTAATGAGGTTAGACTGTCCAGCAATATTCATTACAAACCCTCTGGCCCCCATAGCTTGCTGGATGATAGTTCCTCACACCCTGCTTCCTGCAAGTTTTTCATTCTATTCGCCCAGTTTCTCCATCTCTGGTACTTTTATTCCAAATTTGCCAACTTTCACTATGTGCTTTTGACACGTGGTCCTGTTTTCTCAAGCAAAGAGTCCCCACAACTAAAATAAAACATTCCTCAGGATAGGGGAGTCCAAAACTAGAGGGCATAGTTTTAAGGTGAGGTGGGAAAGATTTAAAAAGGACTTGAGGGCAACCTTTTCATGCAAATGGTGATGTGCGTATGGAATGAGCTGCCAGAGGGAGTGGTGGAGGCAGGTACAATTACAATATTTGAAAGGCTTCTGGATGGGTACATGAATAGGAAGGGTTTAGAGGGAAATGTGCCAAATGCTGGCAAATGGGTCTAAATTAATTTAGGATATCTGGTTGGCATTGACAAGTTGGACCGAAGGGCCTGTTTCCATGCTGTACATCTCTATCACTCCATAACTGCAGAAATTGGAAATCTGAAACAAAAACAGAAAGTTCTGGAGAAAGTCAACATGTATAGCAGCATTTCGAGAGAGAAAAGCTGAGTTAGTATTTTGAGTATTTAATATGTAGCTCTTTGCCCAGTTTTGATCTCTAAACAGTGCCAGGTATGCCAGGAGTTGCTGGTAATGGCGAGCACTTGAGGTATGACTGAGCATACAAAAAGCATGAACAGGGTCTGATAGGTGCAGAGATTAGCATGAGAAAGCTCACTAGAGTTTACGAAGAGAAATCCTTCATGAAAACTCTGGAAAATTGTCACTTCACTGATTTCCAGTAGAATTCAGCAAATGCAGTTTTATCACTATTTCATGGGATTTCTGCATCACTGGTAAAGCCAGCATTTGTTACCTATCTTGGTGTTCTGCTCAATATTTATCCCACAGTTAATATCATTTTACTTGTTTATATATATCCAAGTGAGAGGATGGGAAACTTGTGGCATGGTGATAGTTTCCCTATCTCTGGAACAGGAGGCCTGGGTTCAAGCCCCACTTGCTCTAGAGGTGTATAATAGCATCTCTGAATAGATTGATTTAGAAAACAATTACCATGTAATAGGTTATTTATCTCATTATTGCTTGTTGGCATTATCTTTGTACAAATTGGCTGCCATAATTCCCTACGTGTCTAGTTATTCCTTGATAATGAAGCATTCTATGGTATTCTGTGGTAGTTAAAAGCATTTATAAAGACCAGTACTTTCCTTATCCCCTCCACAAATCAGAAGCATGTTACATCGAGTGTTACCATGGAAATATTCCTAAGGCCTGCAAAGTTTTAGACGGAATGGAAATTAAAGGAGTCGTGATTTTCTCGGTCCAATTCTTCTTGTAAAATAATCACAGGCTCCTCAAAACCCGGTAATCCTCAATTCAGAAAAGTTAAAAATGCATATTTCAATCTTAAAATGTTGATCATCATTTGATTGATAGTCACCTATCAAGAAAGCAGAGCCAAGTGCTACCAAAATGGTTACCATGTTCCGGTACAGTTACAGAACAGTTAAAATGCTGATGACTAACTTGCAGCAATGTTTGGATTTCCAGCAACATCATTTCAAACATTCCAGCTTGTTTGACCTTCTGAAGCAAACATTGCACCAAAGGTTATTCCAGAACTGCAAAGTTGTCAAATCACTAAGAGGAGAATATTACAGAGCTTCATTACTGTTAGGATTCTTGTAACTTACCGAAAAAAACATGCCCCAGTTTGACACAGGATGGGAAAAAAAGTGCAGAAGTGCGAAATCAGCAAAGGCTTTCGGCTCCGGCATGTATTGCTGTTAGAATTTAAAATTACATCAAGAGCTATGCATTCACCACAAACGGCAATCCAGGTCGAAACAGAATATCATCTGGTAACTTCATTATTCACTGCCCATTACTTGGGCTAAGAAGAGTAACCCTTTCAGAATCAAAATCCCCCACTTCCTGAGTCAATCATCCCAACCCTTTCCTGAGCTGATCATCTCACCTTCCAAATCAGTTATGCTTACTCCTTGCTGAATCACTTTCCAATGAAATTGATCCTTCTTTTCAATTCATTTGATCCCCTTCCAGATCAGGTCCCATCTCCGCAAATGTCCGAATCCAATTGACCCCGTATGTCCCACCTTTCCTTTCCAATGTGTTAACCTCTCCTCCCAACCATATCAATCTCATTCTCTGACCCTATCACCTCCCTTGCCTTGTTCCATTGACTAGAATTCTCAACTTTGACTTGTCCCATTCCTGAAAGTTTTGCCACATGACCTCCTGCTTCCTGCAGACTGCTTAAGTGTTACCTCATTTTCCCACCTCGTTTTCAATACCTTTGTAGCTAATAGACAGAAGTGTTCAAACAAAATTGATGAAGGTTTTTTGTAAATGGCCCAATTCTTTCTCTGGGGCTCCTGGAAGCAATGTCTACAAGGTAGATTTTCAATGCTGCAGACCTCAGGGTAAAGCTGGGGAGTTTCCAAACACATCAACTCAATTACATGAGGGTTGTGGCACCATTTCAACACTGTCTCACCAAGGAGCTGCAACAGCATCTCAACATAATAGTAACTAGATCTGAGGTTTAATATCAGCTCTGCCTCACAGAATGGGAGCACTCAAGGCCTGGGCGTGATGAGTGATAAGTGCTGACTTGGGAATTCGATGCAAATGGGGGGAGGATGTGCCTCCATTCTATACGGCAGAAATGGGTACTACAGATACTGGAGATTAAAGTCAAGATTAGAGTGGTGCTGGAAAAGCAAAGCAGGTCAGGCAGCATCCGAGGAGCAGGAAAATCAACTTTTCGGGCAATCATCAGGAGTGAGGCTGGGAGCCTCTCGGGTGGAGACTCCACCACCAAGGCTCCCAGCCTCTATTCTATATGTTTATTTTCCAATGAGAACAGGAAAAGTTTACCCTAGCCTGAAGTGGTTTGTCACAGTCAATTTTTGTCATGTAAGAAATGGTGATGTGTGAGCAAAAGGCAGACTCAATCACACAGGCTTTTCATATATCTTTGAAACCCTGGAAAATAGGAGTGAAAACAGGCCATTTGCCATCATGCCTGCTTTATCATTCACTGAATAATGGCTGTTCAAGTGCCTCAATGTCACTTTACTGTACTACCCCTGGTATCTTGATTTATAGAGTCATAGAGATATACAGCATGAAAACTGACCTTCGGTCCAACTTGTCCATGTCGACTAGATATCTTAAATTGATTTAGTCCCATTTCTAGCATTTGGTCCATATCCTTCTAAATCCTTCCTATTCATATACCCATCCAGATACCTTTTAAAAGCTGCAATTGTACCAGCCTCCACCACTTCCTCTGGAAGTACATTCCATATACGCACCACCCTCTGCATGAAAAAGTTGCTCCTTTGGTCCCTTTTAAATCTTTCCCCTTTCACCTTAAAACTATGCCTTCTAGTTCTGGACTCCCCACCCCAGGGAAAAGACCTTGTCTATTTACCCTATCCATGCCCCCCCTGATTTTAGAAACCTCTATAAAGTCACCCCTCAGCCTCTGACACCTCAGGGAAAACAGCCCCAGCCTATTCAGACTCTCCCTATAGCCCAAATCCTCCAACCTTGACAACATCCTTGTAAATCTTTTCTGAACCCTTTCTCAAAGTTCTGAAATTCTAGTCAAGAACTGAGCACCCACGGCACTCTGGAGTAGAGCATTCCAAAAGTTCGTCATGCTCTGAATGTAAAAAATCCAACTCATCTCTGTCATAATCGGTCTGCCTGTTTTTGCTGAGATTGTGTTCTCTGCTCCACACGCAACCACTACCCCCACCCACACTTCCCAACCTCACCACCCTGCAGACACGAGAAACATTCATCCCTGTAACTACCCTGTCAAGGCTTGAGCACCTCAGAGACAGTCAGGAATCAATGACTTTTATTAGTGAATCAGCTAACGATATGCAAAAATATTTTACAATTCATTTTGAGGCAATTCTGGGTCATCTGTGTTTTAACAGGAGTGCAGCCTCACTGAAGCAGCAGGAGAATAATGATCAGTACACCGTGAATACTGACTGCTCAGACCTTCTATCATTATCATATACAACGCCCAGGGGACACACAACTCATTAAGGAGGTTGGCTCCTGATGCAATGCCATCAGGTTTTGAGACCTCACTGATCCCCCACACAAATGTGCACATAAACTTCTGCATAATTTTAATTCATCTGAAACATTTAAATACGATCACTCAGCCCTGAATGCCAAGGTCAGCACAAAGCTGAGAGTCATGAATATTAAAAATTGGCCGTTTGGTTGGGAGTGAAGATGACAGTTACCCACTGCAGAAAGGAGGCACAGCTAGGGTTAATGGTAGGCGTTGTTTCACTAGGATGGGGGATTTCAAGACATATTTTTAAGATGAGAGGAGAGAGGTTTAAAAAAAGACCTGAGAGGCAAATTCTTCCCACAGAGGTGGTTTGTGTGTGGAATGAACTTCCTGAGGAGGTGGTGGGTGCAGGCACACATTTAAAAGAGTGTGGTGCTGGAAAAGCACAGCAGGTCAGGCAGCATCCGAGGTGCAGGAAAATCGACGTTTCAGGCCTGATGAAGGACTTTTGCCCAAAACGTCGATTTTCCTGCTCCTCAGATGCTGCCTGACCTGCTGGTGCTTTTCCAGCACCACACTCTCAACTCTAATCTCCAGCATCTGCAGTCCTCACTTTCGCCTACACATTTAAAAGACACTTAGTTAAGTACATTAATAGGAAAGGTTTGGAGGAATATGGGCCAGGAGCAGCCGGGTGGGACTAGTTTAGATTGGGAGTATGTTCGGCATGGACTGGTTGGACCGAAGGGTCTGTTTCCATGCTGGACGACTCGATGACTCCATAGAATTTGCGAACGGAATTCAGTCTGGAGAAGCGCAAGGTAATACATACATTGGAGACAATACAAGACAAAGGAAAACACAATAAATAGTGGAATTCTGAGAAGCATAGAGGACCACATGCTATTTGTAGAGTGCATTCAGGGATTCCTGCAGGTGACAGGATCAAGCAGTGAAGAAGGCATATGTTCTAATTTGCAGAGTGCATAAAAGTTGGCAACCAGTGTTGGAACTGAATGAAAACACTAGTTTGACTTCAACTGGAGTTCTGCATATCATCCTGGACAGCATGTTAGAGGATGGATCCAATGGCTGAGAAGAGACTAAAAGGGATGGTGGCATGAATGGGTACTTTTAAACAATGAGGGATGATTGGGGTTGTTTTCTTTGGAGGTTGGATAAGGGGAGTTTAATGTGAGATATTTTAAACATATCAGGAGTCTTGGATAAAATGGCTCATAAAGATTTATTTCCATTCAGCAGAGAGGTCAGCAACCAATGGACGTTGATTGAAAATACCTGTTAGAGGGGAGAGGAGACAATGAGTGGAATCTTCCCAGCTACTGAAAGACATGGGAATTACTGAGATAGTTGGGAAAATCACTGGAGTTGGTCAGTGCGGATCTTCTCGATGTCAAGAGTACGAAGACCATTTTCAAACCAATTGTTGTGCAGCGAGACAAGATTCTCACCGGCCAGCGGAGCATGGCTACTTACATGAATTAGCATACATTGACATCTAATTACCTCATCTGATTAGATTAGATTAGATTACTTACAGTGTGGAAACAGGCCCTTCGGCCCAACAAGTCCACACCGACCCGCCGAAGCGTAACCCACCCAGACCCATTCTCCTACATTTACCCCTTCACCTAACACTACGGGCAATTTAGCATGGCCAATTCACCTAACCTGCACATTTTTGGATTGTGGGAGGAAACGGAGCACCCGGAGGAAACCCACGCAGACACGGGGAGAATGTGCAAACTCCACACAGAGAGTCGCCTGAGGCGGGAATTGAACCCGGGTCTCTGGTGCTGTGAGGCAGCAGTGCTAACCACTGTGCCACCGTGCCGCCCACATCTCATCTTATTAAAATGCTATTTCCCATTTCCCTGCCCATTGGATAGATGCAAGTTGAAAATTAGATATCTTGGAAGGAATGAAAACCAACCTTCGAATGGAGGTGGGCAATGGCACATTAGTCATCTTTTTTTTTGTCTTTCTTTTTTTTCAAGCACTGCCCTTCACCTCAAAGGGCAATGCTGTGTGATCAAACAGTGAAGGGGAGGGCAGGGATTAAATCAAAATAGAGTTGGAGGGGGAAATAATGCACTCCACTCCCTGTGGCGCCTACCTCTCCCTGAACAACTCCAGGGTGTCGGTGGACACCGTGTGCTCCTTTTCCAGAGACACCCGGACTCTAACGTAACCGCGGAAGAGGGGCAGGCAGTCGGCCCTAACGACCCCCTCCACTGCCCGCTGCCTGGACCTGTTTATGGCCAGTTTGGCCAGGCCCAGGAGCAGACCCACGAGGAGGTCTTCAGACCTGCCCTCCCTCCTCCGTACCGGGTGCCCAAAGATCAGGAGCGTGGGACTGAAGTGCAACCAAAAGCAGAGGAGGAGGTTTTAAAGAAAATCAAAAAGGTAGTGTAAACCCCCCTACCCAATATATACATGGTCCACGGACCCCACGGCGCCACAGAACAAGCAGTTGGGCTGGGAGTCCGTGAGCCACCGCAATCTGCCACCGTGCAGCACCCTCCACCCCAGATCCCCAAGAGAAAGGGGGAGGACTCCCACGTAGAGAGCCCTCCACTGGGGATCCCCACTGCCCGGTGGCAAATGGGCACGCCAAGGCATGTCCGGACGGTGGATGAGGGAGAAGAGGTGGACGGTGTGCAGCAGCAGTCTATACAGGGCCCACCTTATAAAGTCCTTAAAAGGGACAAAATTAAAATACAATGGTCATCTTAACACCAGGAGTAGTCCATGGTCATTGGTCAGAGTGTTTAAATGGTGATTGACACATCAAAGACAGCTAGCCTGCAAA
Source organism: Chiloscyllium plagiosum (assembly GCF_004010195.1). Lineage (NCBI taxonomy): Eukaryota > Metazoa > Chordata > Chondrichthyes > Orectolobiformes > Hemiscylliidae > Chiloscyllium > Chiloscyllium plagiosum. Next base: position 29,969,075 of record NC_057742.1, on the reverse strand, counting down.
ATAAGGAGGTCAACATGGACAGGTGAGTATAGAGAAAGATGAAGAGAGAATGGGAATGGGAATGAGACTGCGAATCAGAAACAGAATCAGAATCCAGGGCAAAAACGCACCTGTGGGGGCCAGTGGGCTGAGGAGTGGCAGATGGAGTTTAATTCCGATAAATGCAAGGTGCTGCATTTTAGGAAAGCAAATCTTAGCAGGACTTATCCATTTAATGGTAAGGTCCTAGGGAATGTTGCTGAACAAAGAGAGCTTGGAGTATAGGTTTATAGCTTCTTGAAAGTGGACTCACAGGTAGATAGGATAGTGAAGAAGGCATTTGGTATGCTTTCCTTTATTGGTCAGAGTATTGAGTACAGGGGTTGGGAGGTCATGTTGCAGCTGTACAGGATATTAGTTAGGCCACTTTTGGAATATAACATGCAATTCTAGTCTCCTTCCTATCGGAAAGATGTAAAACTTGCAAGAGCCTAGAGAGATTTACAAGGATGTTACCAGGGTTGGAGGATTTGAGCTATAGGGAGAGGTTGAATAGGTTAGGGCTGTTTTCCCTGGAGCATCTGAGGCTGAGGGGTAACCTTATAGAGGTTTATAAAATCAAGAGGGGCATGGATAGGATAAATAGACAAAGTCTTTTCCCTGGGGTCGTGAAGTCCAGAACTAGAGGGCATAGGTTTAGGGTGAGAGGGGAAAGATATAAAAGAGACCTAAGGGGCAATGTTTTCACGCAGAGAGTGGTACGTGTATGGAATGAGCTGCCAGAGGAAGTGGTGGAGGCTGGTACATTGCAGCATTTAAAAGGCATCTGGATGAGTATATGAATAGGAAGGGTTTGGAGGGATATGGGCCGGGTGCTGGCAGATGGGACCAGATTGGGTTGGGATATCTGGTTGGCATGGATGGGTTGGACCGTGCTGTACATCTCTATGACTGTGCCTCTAAAAGACCACTGTCTTCCTACATCAGCTTGATAGAACAACAAAGACAGGAATGAGTCAAGAGCGTGGTGCTGGAAAAGCACAGCAGGTCAGGCAGCAGCCGAGGAGCAGGACAATCGACGTTTCGGGCAAAAGCACCAGGAATGAATTCTGCTCCACATCAAAACCAGTGCTCCTGCTGCTCCATTCTATAGAACAGCTTCAGGATCAATGAAGCATTCTCATCTGTCCCAGTCACATAATTTCTTTGTCTAATTAGCAAATGCATCACATCCATATTGCTGCTTCCCAACCAACTCGGTAATCTACCGGTAAATTGTTGCCAACAAGCTGTCCACAGCCTATATCAAGTAACTGCGGTCGTGGATGCCCCCAAAGCTGCTAGTCTTGTTCTTTAAATGGAAAGGTTTGTTGTTACCCCTAGCTCTGACATTTGGTTGAGGATCCTACTTTTGAGCCAGGAGTACACGGAATCTGCAGCCAATGATAAGTCCCAGTGGGAGCCCTGAATCATGAAAAATTTTCTGCTTTTTTATTCTGTAGGTATTATCCTAGGGCTTGTTGTTAAAATGTGAGTTTTCAGTATTTGAATTTCAGGTGCAGTGTGATTAAAATTTATGCTCAAGTCTTTATTTGCTTTTGACATAGTTTAGTTGTATACACACTATCCTTTCTTCACACAGTTCTCTCTCTGTAACTTTACACTCTTGCCAGCACTTCACAGGCTCCAGAGAAGCGACTGAGAAACGAGTTGACTCAGCAAAAAAAATTATGTCATGAGTTTAAGCAAATGCATTCCATCAGTTTTACACCAAGCATTTGGAGGGTTTCAATCTCACAAATGTTGTTGAAATTGAAGTGTTGTTAAAGGAAACAGATGGTTATAGAAACAAGTGAAAGGAATTGTTTAAATTGAGATTCACATTGCATGCTTAAATACGCCATTTAGGGATTGTCCCCCAATTAAAAGAGATGAGGACTTTTTTTTCTCTCTCAGAGGATTGTGAGATTTTGAAATCCCTTCCTCAAAAGGCAACAAATGCAGAATTATTAAATATTCATAACGCAGAGGTAGATAGATTCTTGATTACCTGAGCTTATTCTGGATGTGCAGGAATGGAGAATTAAGGTTAAAATATCAACTGTGATCTTAACACTGCCTTAAGATTTCAAACTAAACGTTTTGTTGGGTGAAGTTACCACTCACAGTAATACGTTTTCCCACCTGGGAGTCATACAGTCATAGAGTCATAGAGATGGACAGCATGGAAACAAACCCTTCGGTCCAACCCGTCCATGCTGAGCAGATATCCCAACCCAATCTAGTCCCACCCGGCTCATATCCCTCCAAACACTTCCTATTCATATACCCATTCAGATGCTGCTTAAATGTTGCAATTGAACTAGCCTCCACCACTTCCTCTGGCAGCTCATTCCATATCTGTACCACCCTCTGTGTGAAAAAGTTGCTCCTTAGGTCTCTTTTATATCTTTCCCCTCTCACCCTAAACTTGTGCCTTCTAGTTCTGGACTCCCTGACCCCAGGGAAAAGACTTTGCCTATTTACCCTATCCATGCCCTTCATAATTTTGTAAACCTCTATAAGGTCACCCCTCAGCCTCTGACGCTCCAGGGAAAACAGCCCCAGCCTGTTCAGCCTCTCCCTATAGCTCAAATCCTCCAACCCTGG
>NC_057742.1:29902038-29965985 GCF_004010195.1 Chiloscyllium plagiosum | reverse complement strand
GTGGGGATAAAGGTGATAGGTCAGAGGGGAGGGTGGAGCAGATAGGTGGGAAGGAAGATGGACAGGTAGGACAGGTCATGATGGGCATTGCCGAATTGGAAGTTTGGAATTGGGATAGGGTGGGGGGAGGAGAAATGAGAAAACTGGTGAAATCCACATTGATGCCATGGGGTTGGACAGTACCAAGGTGGAAGATGAGGTATTCTTCCTCCAGGTGTTGGGTGGTGAGGGAGTGGCAATGGAGGAGGCCCAGGACCTGCATGACCTTGGCAGAGTGGGGGGGGAGTTGAAGTGTTCTGCCACGGGGCCGATGAGTTGATTGGTGCGGGTGTCCCGGAGATGTTCTCTGAAGCACTCTGTGAGCAGGCATCTTGGTATGAAACAAATTTGTGTTTAAGCATGACTTCAGTAACACCCATGGGAGATACGTCCAGCATTACTCACTGCCCAGCCTTGCTGGCTGTTGTAGTGAGAGAGAGACAGAGAGCGCGGAGGGCAACCATCTCTCATTGTGAGTCAGCAGCTTCTCGAAGCAGGGAAGAAATGGTCGAAGGAGTACCAACAATCTTTTATAAAAGAGATTATGCTGGAGAAACTCAGCAGTTCTGGCAGCAACAATGGAGAGAGAAGAATGATCTTTATTAATTGAATGAGTTATCCACACCAATTTATTAAACTTCATGCTTTTACGGAACAGAAATGTAAAGAAGCAGAAAACAGCAGATCTTAAACTCCACTCTCTTCGTAAATGTCTTAATCAGCTGTCCCACCGTTCTTACTATGAGGTAAGGTGCTGAATTCACCTCATTTTCATGAATGAGTCATTTGCCAACTTGGTCTTACTTTCTTGTTGGTACATGAATAATTGATTAACCTGTACAGTTTTCAAAACATGGGGCTGAATCTTACTTTTATTGGCTAACTGTCAATTTTGTCGAGTTTCAAGGAGGGTTTTTCTCCATGAGGCCGAGTGAGATTTCTCACACCATCATCCCATACTCAACTCCATTAAATACGTACCTGCCCTGTGGCATCCTCACATCCAACACTAGCCTGTTTCTACTACTCATCGTACCCAAATAATCGTGTCACTGTCTGGGATATCTCAGATTGGACCACCATCATTTTTAATGTGCCGTTGTGCTCCCGGATCAACACTAGTATTCTGGAGCTGCCTTACAGAATTTGTTGGACGCGACGGCAGACAAGAAGAAATTGGTGACCTGCTTTGTGAACTGGGATCTAGAGGGGATGGCAATAGCTTTGTGGTATTATTACTGAACTGCTAATCTACACACCCATGTCCTGGGGCCTGGGTTTGAATCCCACCATGGCAGATGCTAGAATTTGAAGTCAATTTTTAAAATCTGAAATAATGACCACGTGTCAATTGTTGGAAAAAAAACCCATCGAGTTCACTAATGCTCTTTGGAGAAGGAAAATGCCATTGGGGGTGGTCATTGAATGTTGGTTGAGCCAGCGATGCCCTCATCCTATGAATTAAAGGTCCCTGGGTGGATGGGGTGATGCAGAGGAGAGACCACCAGAGCTGCCACCTGGTGTGAAGTCACTCCCTGGATCAGCGCAGTCTTCATACTTTGGAGTAATGCCCAGCAGTGCAGAACCCAATCTACCGTCATTGTGTTTCTGCTACCTCACACTCACTATATCTTAGTTACTGCACACAGCACCCACCAATGTCCATGATCTACTACTCACACTTGTACATCCAGTATCTTCCCTCACTCACTCTCACCCCAACATCTTGCATGCCCACTGAGCTGTCTACTCACTTGTTCAGACACCTCACCACCTTTTCCTCTTCACACCAGTTGTGCCGCCCAATGCCATCTCACTCAATCCCTCCCTTCCTCGCATTTCAGGAGAAAAAAGCCAGTAATAGGACCAAAACAACCAGGATGCCATGATCCATCCCTTTGAGGGGCTTAGCTGGACAGCCCTGAATCATAAGTGACCAGACCACAGTGCAATGAGCCTTTTATCTCTGACTGATTCCTGCACAGCTCTCTGACTATCTTCCTGTAACTCCCCAGACTGGCTGCACCGGACTCACACAGCCAACTGATACCCACTCCTCCAGCCTGCACAGGCACAGACACCCTGATCGCGACTGCTCCTATCATGTCCAAGCCTCTGGACTGGTATTGAAGGCTGCCTTTGACTGACTGTACTGGGCCCTCCTGACTGACAGACGCCCCCCTGGACATTAATAAGCAATATTCTTCTAAGATTTTGAGATGTAGTCATTTGTTTGAAGCACGAAGCAGTGTCTTTGGCACCATGAAGATTGGCATGGTGTCATTCAGAAACATTTGACTGCTGAGACTGTGCCAATCTGCCTGGGTTCATGTCAGCATTAAACAGTAAGGCTACACAGCAGGACTCTGAACCTTTCATGTCTGACTGAGGGGGCAAGGCTCAATAAGGTAAGACAGGCAAGGCAGGGATGCTGCCAGCATGCAGGTAGGCATGGAGTGAGCGAGTGCTCAGAGAAAGAAATGAGTGGCCCTGAAATGCAGCATTATCCAATCCATGAACTGGGAATCTGCCCCTGTGCTCCTGTCAGGAGCAGTAGTGCAATGCAAGTTGTTGGTACATTCTGAAGTGCAGCATTAAAGAGCAGAATCTTAGAATCCCTTCACTGTGGAAGTAGACCATTTACATTACATACAGTGTAGAAACAGGCCCTTCGGCCCAACAAGTCCACACCGACCCAGAACCCACCCAGACCCATTCCTCTACATTTACCCCTTAACCTAACACTCCGGGCAATTTAGCATAGCCAATTTACCTGACCTGCACATTTTTGGACTGTGGGAGGAAACCGGAGCAACCGGAGGAAACCCACGCAGACACGGGAAGAATGTGCAAACTCCACACAGTCAGTCGCCTGAGTCGGGAATTGAATCCGGGTCTCTGATGCTGTGAGGCAGCAGTGCTAACCACTGTGCCACCGTGCCACCCACAATTTGACCCATTGAGTCCACACCAACCTTCCAAAAAGCGTCCCATCCAGTCCCCCCCCAGCATTGTAAACCTGTATTTCCCATGGCTAATCCACCTAGCCTATACGTCTCTGGTTGCTATGGGGAATTTAGCGTGGCCAACCCACTAAATCTGCATGTCTTTGGAATCAAGCCCGAGCACCTGGTGTGGTGCTAAGGGGCAGCCGTGCTAACCACTGAGCCATCTTGCCACCCCACACCCCTGCAACTGGATCAGAGTCATGCCATAAGGAATTGGGAGACTGGCAGTTTTCAGATGGCAGACGGATGTGGGGTGTGTGCAGCCAGTGCCCTGACATTATTGCCAGGTGTTTAAGATGGCAGTCCAGAGGAGAAAAATGGTGAGCTGGAGTCACCAGATGCCTCCTCAAGCTTGTGGGAAGTCTTGGCATCCAGTTTCCCAGTGGCGGTTGGTAGGGGAGGAAGCTGTATATTTCTGAGGCAAGAAGTGCGGATAATGAGGTCGATAACATGGAACAACCTCCTTCACAGGCATCTTACTGCTTCCTGGTGAGATTCCCATCATAATGTCCAGAACATAGTTGGAAAATGCAGTCAGCTTCTCCTGACGTTGTAACATTGCAATCAATTCACCCAGGTTCCTCACCATAGCCCATATCATTCGGGAACCGATGAGACTTTCTCCTGAACGTTAATATTTGTATTACAGAGGAACCTCAATTATCCGATTGACATGGGCGGGGAATATTTTGTCAGATAATTGAATGCTGGATAACACAGTTTAGCCAAGCATCGAGACCTTGCAATCTTGCCGGATAATCCAAAATTTGGATAATCGAATGCCGGATATTCGAGGTTCCTCTGTATTTAGTGTATGGCGTTGAGGAAGACTATAAGACATTTACTTGGGAAATATGGTTCTATGTTTTGAATCAATGTGTTCAGACATATTATATCACACCTCCAGGAAGGTGGCACTTGTACCTAGAACCGCTGCCCCAGAACTAGGAATACTTTTAGAACCCATTTTACAGAACATTACAGCGCAGTAAAGGCCCTTCGGCCCTCAATGTCGTGCCAACCTGTGAAAATAATCTGATGCCCATTTAACCTACACCGTTCCATTATTATCCATATGAATGTCCAATGCTCATTTAAATGCCCTTAACGTCGGTGAGTCTACTACATCTGTCTGAGTGAAGAAACTACCCCTAACACCTGTCTTAAACCTATCACTCCTCAATTTGAAGCTATTTCCCCTTGTGTTAGCCTTCACCATCTGAGGAAAAAGGGTCGCACTATCCACCCTCTGATTATCATATATGTCTCGACTAAGTCACCTCTCAACCTTCTTCTCTTTAATAAAAGCAGCCTCAGTTCCCTCAGCCTTACCTTGTAAGACCTTCCTTCCATACCAGGCAACATCCTAGTAAATCTCCTTTGAACTCTTTCCAAAGCTTCCACATCTTTGTTATAGTGTAGTGACCAGAACTGTGCGCAATACTCCAAGTGCGGCCTTACCAGTGTCTTGTACAGCTGAAGGATGACCTCCGAGCCCCAAAACTCATCCCCCACCAATAAACGCCAACACATCATGTGCCTTCTTAATAACCCTATCAACCTGGGTGACAAGTTTCAGAGATGTATGCACCAGGACACCAAGATCTCTCTGTTCATCTACACTGCCAAGAATTTTACCATTAGCCCAATACTCTGCATTTCTCTGACTTGTTTCAAAGTGAACTATCTCACACTTTTCCACATTAAACTCTATTTGCCACTTCTCAGCCCAGCTCTGTACCTTAACTATGTCCCTCTGTAACCCACAACATCCTTCGGCATTATCCACAACTCTGCCTGCCTCAGTGTCATCCGCAAATTTACTAACCCATCCTTCTACACCCACATCTAGGTCATTTATAAAAATGACAAACAGCAGCAGCCCCAACAAAGAACCTTGCGGCACACCACTGGTAACTGAGCTCCAGGATGAACTTTTCCCATCGACCACCAGCCTCTGCCAATTTCTGATCCAAACCACTAAAACACCTTCAATCCTGAAACTCTGTATTTTGTGCAATAGCCTACCATGTGCAGCCTTATCAAACGCCTTACTGAAGTCCATATGCTGAAAAAGTGTTGCTGGAAAAGCGCAGCAGGTCTGGCAGCATCCAAGGAGCAGGAGAATCGACATTTCGGGCATGAGCCCTTCTTCAGGAAGTCCATATGCACCACATCAACCACTTTACCTTCATCCGCCTGTTTGGTCACCTTCTTAAAGAACTCAATAAGGTTTGTGAGGCATGATATACCCTTCACAAAACTGTGTTGACCATTCCTAATCAAATTATTCCTTTCCAGATTATTATAAATCCTTTCTTTAATAACCTTTTCCAACACCCTACCCACAACCAAAGTTAGGCTTGCTGGCCTATAATTATCAGGGTTGTTCTGACTCCCCTTCATAAACAAAGGAACAACATTTGCTATCCTCCAGTCCTCTGGCACTACTCCTGCCGACAATGATGACACAAAGATCGAAGCCAAAGGCACTGCAATCTCCTCCCTGGCTTCCCAGAAAATCTCAGGATAAATCCCATCTGGCCCAGGGGTCTTATCTATTTTCAGATCTTCCAAAATTGCTAAAACCTCCTCTTTGTCAATCTCAACCCCATCTAATCTTGTAGCCTGTATCTCCATGTTCTCACTAACACTGCCCTTTCCCAATGTGAAAACAGATGAAAAATATTCATTTAGTGCTCCCCCTACGGCCTCAGATTTCACACACAACTTTCCACTACTACCTTTGATTTTCCCTAATCTTATTCTAGTCATTCCTTTATTCCTGATATACTTATAGAAGGCCTTAGGGTTTTCCTTGATCCTATCCACCAACAACTTCTCATGCCCCCTCCTGGCTCAACTTAGCCCTCTGTTTGGATATTTTCTGGCTAACTTATGACTGTCAAGCCCCCTAACTGAGCCTTCACACCTCATCCTCACATAAGCCTCAACATCTTGAGTAAACCATGGCTCCCTCTCTCGACCACGACCTCCCTGCCTGATAGGTGTATATTTACCAAATAACTGTTCCTTGAATAAGCTCTACATTTCCAGTGTATCCATCCCCTGCAGTTTCCTTCCCCATCCTATGCATCCTAAATCTTGCCTAATCACATCATAATTGCCTTTCCCCCAGTTATACCTCTTTCCCTGTGGTATATACCCATATCTGCCCATTGCTATTGTAAACACAACCGAATGATGGTCATTATCGTCAAAGTGCTAACCTACCTCCAAATCCAATATGGCATCTCCCCTTGTTGGCCTGTCGATATATTGTGTTAGAAAACCCTCCAGCACACATTGAACAAAAACTGACCCATCTAACCTACTTGAACTACAGTATTCCCAATCAGTATTGGGGAAGTTAAAGTCCCCCATAACAACTACCTTGTTACTCTCACTCCTATTGAGAATCATCTTTGCTATCCTTTCCTCTATATCCCTGGAACAATTCAGAGGCCTATAGAAAACTTTCAACAGGGTGACCTCTCCTTTCCTGTTTCTAACCTCAGCCCAAACTACCTCAGTGGATGAGTCCTCAAATGTTCTCTCAGCTGCTGTCATACTACCTTTGATTAACAATGCCACACCACCACCCCCACCACCATCCCTTTTACCATCAACTTGCTGAAACATCTAAGTCCCGGAATCTGCAACAACCATTCCTGTCCCTCCTCTAGCCATGTCTCTGAAATAGCCACATCAAAATCCCTGGTACCAACCCATGCAAAAAAAAAATTGGCTATTGTTGGAAGAAATTCTAAATAGAATCATTACACTGACTGACTATGAATAATGAAGACAGTATCAATTCCAATGGCAAGATGAAGAAAGCAAAACAACAAGTAAGACAACTGAAAGTTTATTTCACTTATTGCTGAGCACATAATTGAACAAGCTCATCTAGCACTGAGCTGCAAAAATGCCTTTACTTTAAATTCAGTGAACAGGTGTCTGGAACTGCCTCATGGAATATATGGTGAAAGAACAACAAATGGGTCAAAGCTGCAGTCACTCAGACGCCAAAAACTCAACTGCAATTTTTACACCAGTCACGGAAATGTTTTTCCTCGAGTATAAATCATGCTCCTGGGTTTACAGCTCAAAAAAGAAACCTGCACAGAGGTGCAACGTAGGCATTGTATTTTACAATAGTTAACAGCTGTAAATCTCAGCCAGACAGATGGAATTGCCAACAAGGTGCTTTGGAGTATTCTTAAACTGTTCTCACATAAATACTGCTGTAATAGTCCTGACTGAACAGTAACAAGCTGAGCTCCACAGATTACAACATGACATCTGATAGTGTCTCTCTGGGTTGCCAGTTAATGCACCAAGTGAACACCTATTGATTACAGTTGATATGTAGCAGCCAGACCAATGGATTCCAAAGAGAAATGCTTTCACAGACACACAGTGGAATCATCTAATCAGATTTTTTTTTTAGAAAATTGCATTCTGATCATAGATTCATAGCGATGTACAGCACAGAAACAGACCCTTCGGGCCAACTCATCCATGCTGACCAGATATCCGAAATTAACCTCGTCCTATTTGCCAGCATTTGACCTATATCCCTCGAAACCCTCCCAATTCGTATACTCATCCAGATGTCCTTTTAAATGTTTTAATCATACCAGCCTCCACCACCTCCTCTGGCAACTCGTTTCATATGCACTCAACCTGCTACATGAAAAAGTTGCCTTTTGATCCCTTTTAAATCTTTCCCTTCTCACATGAAACCCATGCTCTCTAGTTTTGGATTCCCCTATCCTGGGGAAAAGACCTAGACTATGCACCCTATCCATGCCCCTCATGATTTTATAATGCAAGCTCCAATGCTGGAAAATAGTGCTGGCCTATTCAGGCTCTCCCTATAGACCAGTTGTGGTTAAAATTGTTTTTCATCAATTCAGCAATAATTTGCATTTATGTAGCACCTTGAATGTGCTAAAACGTCCCCAGGTGTATCACAGGAATGATTGTCAAAGTTTTACACCAAGCCTCATAAAGGGAAAACAGCCCCAGCCTGTTCAGCCTCTCCCTGTAGCTCAGATCCTCCAACCCTGGCAACATCCTTGTAAATCTTTTCTAAACCCTTTCAAATTTCACAACATCTTTCCGATAGGAAGGAGACCAGAATTGCACACAATATTCCAACAGTGGCCTAACCAATGTCCTATACAGCTGCAACATGACCTCCCAACTCCTGTACTAAATACACTGACCAATAAAGGAAAGCATACCAAACGCCTTCTTCACTATCCTATCTACCTGCGACTCCACTTTCAAGGAGCTATGAACCTGCACTCCAAGGTCTCTTTGTTCAGCAACACTCCCTAGGACCTTACCATTAACTGTATAAGTCCTGCTAAGATTTGCTTTCCGAAAATGCAGCACCTTGCATTTATCTGAATTAAACTCCATCTGCCACTTCTCAGCCCATTGGTCCATTTGGTCAAGAGCCTGTTGTAATCTGAGGTAACCCTCTTCGCTGTCCACTACACCTCCAATTTTGGTGTCATCTGCAAACTTACTAACTGTACCTCTTATGCTCGCATCCAAATTATTTATGTAAATGACAAAAAGTAGAGATGCGTTCAGATCTCTTAGCTTGCATAGTGTCACAAACCAGGTATTCAACTGTGAAAGGTACAGTAGCGAAACACCTGAGAGTGGTTGATAAGAGCTTTTAAATCTACCTTTTCCTGTGAAAGACATGCCCACCTGTGAATGGTTAAGAGATGGCATTAGCTAGAGTGGAGAGGGTAAAAATAACAGGTTTGATGCCAAATGACCATAAGACACAATTTATGTTCTGATGTCCCTCCTCTTCTGTTATTTTCTATTTGATCTATTCAGAGATGCTATTAAACGCTTCTGAAGTAGGTGAAACTTGAACCCAGGCCTCCTGACCCAATACTATGAATGAAGTTACCAATTTCTCAATCCTTCAGAAAGTATTTCTCTGATCAACCCTCCAGCATCACAGTTGTTGGTGACAGTTTAGACATGAAATTTTCCAACTTGGTTAATAATTCTTAGAAATCTTTGGACTTCTATTATATTCCTGCATTGCGGAAATTCTCTGATCACCTTCATTTTCTGAGGATTAATATTTATTCCTGCAGCTTGCACAAAGTGGTTTAAGAATTTGATCCTAGCATTTGCAAATTCACAGTTATTATTTAACATTCAGTCTGCAATGGTTTCAGAACCTCCCTAGCTCAACAACCACACTCCTCCTTTGATGAACCATGCGTTAGGGTATTGTCCATAAGGCAGATCATTCTGCACTTCCTTTAGAGATGTTTATTGTGGTCCTCAGGAATATTTCAAACATGGAATCTATTCCCAAACAGCTGGTCTATTGAAGCAGCAATGACCAAAAGGTATTATTATAAAAGTAGTTAGCAATCTTAAATCTTGATCAAAGGTTCTTACCAAAATCTGCTGTTAGCATAAACTATGAACAGAGTATACTTTGCAATTTTAGCCAGGATACCATCAATTGATGATATTGGACAAGTTCCATGTTGTCCTATTTTGTTGAATTGGGTCAGGTCCACACAGATTGTGTTCCCATTGTGTTTCAGTGATCCACCTGAGCACCATTTGGTGGGTAACCATGATTGGTGAAATCACTCTGCGGTTGCTTTCATTTCAATTCTGCTGTAATTTTATCTATAAGTTGGTGCGATGCGTTTTATGGAGTAAGAAATGCAAATTGGTTTCACATTTGCCTGTAATGCACCACAGCACTCAAATTTTAATATATAGTCAGTTCTGCTATAACGCGGTAGTTCTGTTCTTGAGCAATCCCATTTTATAAGACGATCGCATAATAGCAGAACCATTTAAACTAATGAGGCTGAAATTGCTTGTGCTTTAGAAACAGTGTCCCCAATTCGTCAATCGTGTTATAATGAATTCCCATTAACGAAACATGCGTTTTAGGAGAGCAACCTGTACCGAGTCCTGAGAATAATTTAAGAAATTATTCTCTAACTTGTGAGTTGCTTTTATTTTCAGCAACTTTGCCCACCCTGCCGATCCATTGCAACCATAAGCATGCTTTCCTGCTTAGAATTGAAGATGTTTGAGTTTGTAAATTATAAAGTGGTTCAGTTATGGCCATTTTACTTGCAAATTCATTCCTCTTAGGAACTGCAATTTGAGGAAACTTTTAACTTGTTCTGTTCTAATTGTTTCAGCTTGTTAGACAATGCATTAATACATGCTCCAGTGTCTAGCTAAATTAAGTAGAATGTTTTTCTACATCAAGATTTACAGAGCAGTATGCATAGTTGCACCATGGAAAGCATTCTATCTGGATGTATCATGGCTTGGTATGGCAACTACACTGCCCAGGACTGTGGGAAACTACAGAGAGTTGTGAACACAGCCCAGTCCACCACACAAACCAATCTTTCATCCACCAACTCCATCTATACTTCTTGCTGCTTCAGGAAGACAGCCAACATAATCAAAAACCTCTCCCACCCTGGTTATAATCTCTTCCAACCTCTTCTGTCAGGCAGAAGTTATGAAAGCTTAAACACACGTGTCAACAGATTCAAGGACAGCTTCTTCCCTGCTGTTATTAGACTTCTGAATGGACCTCTCGAAGTTTAAATTTAATGTTGATCTCACTCTTTGTGCTCCTTCTCTAGAGCTGTGACATTGTATTCTTCTCTCTGTTCTAATACCCTCGCGCACTTTCTATGGTATGATCGACCTGTACTGCACATAAAACAAAACTTTTCACTGAACCTAGATACATATGACAATAACAAATCAAATCAAATATTTACTGTCTGGGTCCTAGATCTCTCCTCGGATGTCTAACCTCTGAGGCTGTAATTCTCCTATTTTCTGGATCCAGTTATGTTTGAAATTTTTGTCTTGTACGTTCACTGATTGCAGTTTACAGCAATAGTAGTTTTTAAAGGAATTGCATGTTCCCAACACAGAAATGGTTGCAGTGATCTATCTTCCCCCTAGATATAAACTAGTTGGACAATCTGGGGAAAGAAAACAGCAATGATTACAATCCATCCATAAATTTGATAAATTGGCTCATCCAAGAATCAGGTTCTTATAGATTCTAAATTATGCATCAAAGACTTTCAGGACTTCTTCTTAAATAAAATGGAATCTCATCCAACAGCATCTGGTTAATTCATCATCCCAAATGGTTTTAATAGTGTAGAGCAAAGGACTAACCTGATCACACTGCTTCTTTTTGTTTAATACTGAAGCTGTTGGCACACAACAAAATGCTTCCTTCAGTTGTCCCACAGCTAGGCCTAACACAACCCTCAGCATTTGAATATGGCTCTGGAAGCAGTCGTGATGGTTCAATTTTCCTGTGGAATGCTGGAAAGATGCCTCCTCGAAGCAAGATTGTTGTTTTCCCTTTTGGGATTCTGATTCCATATGGAAGTTCATGACAGCTTTTATGAATGCTGCTCTTTGTCTAGTTCAGGATTTTTTTTTCTTCTACAAAGATCTAGTTTTGAAGTATTTCTATTGATGCTACCTTTCTAGCTTTCGCTTCAATACTTGTTGCATTTGCTTTTTTCTACACTGTCCATGTCTTCCGTTCGTTGCCATCGTGTAAGGTCTTTGGCTTAGGGGGTGACAGGAAACCAGGTTAGGTTCCAAATGATTCAACTACACTCTGTTCATTTCATCATGAAAGTTCACAGTGTCATAGAAGGCCTACGGTGTAAAAAGAGGCCATTCGGCCCACTGAGTCTGGAATGGGCACCTCACCCAGACCTTCTCTCTCTCAATCCCTTTCTCTCCCTAAATCTTTGTCTGTCTCCAGAATCAATCTCTTTCTCTCTCTCTATCCAGACTCAATCCCTTGCTCTGCCACCTGACTCTCTTTCTCTAATCATGTGGCCATATATCATCATTACATCATGATCTCTGAGACTCTTTCCGTTAGTCAATATTTCACAAAAGTGGTGCCTGTAGCGCCAAAACTGTTTGCACTATGTTCTCCAGATTTGTGATCATATGTTTTAATATGGATTTTACAGGGAAAGAAGTAGAGAGATGGAGAGGGTTATGGAAGAAATATCCAGAGATTAGAACCTAGACAGCACAACCATCAATCAGCAATTAAATCTGGGAGCTTTCAAGAGGCAGAGTCACGGCAGCATAAGTGTGTGGTAGTACTGGAGGCAGTTAGGCATGTGTATATGTGTGTGTGTATGGGGAATAGGGGGTGATAAAAAGAGAGGAATGGACAGAACATAGAGAGATTTACAAACAAGGATGAAAATTTTAAAATTGAATTATAGTTGGACCTGAACCCAAAGCAGTTTAGCGTGTTGGATGCACAGTACTTAGTGTAAATTAGTTAAATTGTTGAGGTGCATGGGTTAACTTCTAAAGAGCCCCTAGATGGCAAACCACCAGACCTAGAAATCTGGTAATACTCAAAACTAACAAGTAACCCAGGTCTCACTTGGGGAGTTCAAAAGCTTCACCAAGACATCGCCTTGATTGGTATATTAAACCTAGTGAAAGTAACCAAAGGGGAATGGTTAAACACTTAACCAATTCCAAATTTCTGATATCAATGTCAGCCCCAGTGGTTCTGCTGAGCTGACTGGTGGCAATTCTGTCGAGTGGGGGCCCAACTGGAGTGTGATGTGGAAACGACACGGCTTCCTCATGTAGTGAAATATTCTCACCCATCGACTTTTCTTTGGGGCTCTCCTTACTGAGGGTGCAAAATCATACTGGGGAAATCACCACAAGTATTAGTGGACTCCCTGAGACCACACAACATGTTGTGCATCACCCTGATCTGCCAAGCGCATGCCCAACATCCAGAAGGTGTTCGATGATGCATTGAAAGTGGGAACCCTCAGTATATTTAAGTTTCTGATCCCCAATTCTGCCTGTAGCTTAGAGCAGCTGAGCTCATGGTTCAATCTGTTCCATTCTCTCCCTGTGTGTGGCTCAGTTATACAATATATAGTTCATTGTTTCACTGAGCAATGCTTTCTACTGCTCTTAAGCTTCTGTTGCTGTTAGTAAGTAATACCATTAATGTCAATACTCTAGCCCAGTGGGTATGCTATTATAGGTATCTTGTAGCAATCACATCAGTTTGTGATGACGGTATAGGTTGTAAACATTCTGGAAGAAATTAAGAACAAACCAAATATTTTGGCCCTGATTTTGACCATGTTGGGAATTCTAAGCAGAATGGATGGGGACTGGGGCCTGCAGGAGAGAAATCTGGCTGTCCCTAAGGACTTCAGGATTTTAACTACGTCGAGCTGAATGTTTATTTTAAACAGGGTTCCTGTCCAAAAGCCAGCTTGATTGACAGTCTTACAGTGCCATTTGAAACCTTGGTTGCGATGCAGTGAATTTATAGCAGCTTCCTGCTGCTCAGGGTAGAGGTTGTGCAGGTGGGCGGACAGGGACTACAGGAGTGGTTGCAGCTAGCAAGCAGAGGTAGGGGTCTGTGATCACAGGAAGCCAGCACAGAGATCGAGGGTGGAGGTCGGATGTACTGTGAGAATCTAAGGGAGAGGTTGGCGGGTGAGATCGATGGTAGGGGAGGAGACAGTCAGCAGGGAGGGTGGCGATGATCATGAAGACATGGTGATTGATAGGTGTTTTTGTTCAGTTGAGGAAGCATTTCTCCACTCCTGAAAATCTCTACAGATTCCCTACAGTGTGGAAACAGGCCATTTGGCCCAACAAGTTCACACCGACCCTCCAAACAGTATCCCACCCAGGGTCTAGATTAGAGTGGTACTGGAAAAGCACAGCAGGTCAGGCAGGAATAGCAGGAAAATTGACATTTCGGGTAAAAGCCCTTCATGAGGAACCTAGTATCCCACCCAGACCCATTCCCCAACCCTACCACTCTACATCTCCCATGAATGATGCACTTAGCCTAAACATTCCTGAACACTATGGGCAATTTAGCATGGCCAATTCATCTAATCTGCACATCTTTGGACTGTGGGAGGAAACCCACACAGACACGGGGAGAATGTGCAAGCTCCACACAGGCAGTTGCCCAAGGCTGGAATTGAACCCAGGTCTTTTGCACTATGAGGCAGCAGTGTTAACCACTGAGCCATCCCTGGTTAACAAACATCAACACTTAGCTATCCCACCGTTAGCTACTGGGTTTCCCAATTGTCTGGAATCCCAAGCCATCCAGTGTTGAGTCTGAAATCGATCTGTAATATTAGGTATGTAGCTCATTGCAATAGTTACATTACTCACCCACCTCCTAATAACAGGTTAGTTCTCCTCTTCCAGTGCTGTCCTTGTTAACTATGGAATTGGGTGAGATTGAGATTGGTTGGATCCATGTTCCAGACCTATTTAGAAGTTAGCTTCCCACTTCACACAACTCCACCCGCTTTGGAGGGGTAAATACACATTCTTGTGCCAGACTCTTTGACTCCAGAGTAGGAGGAGCACAAGAGGTCATGAAGAGTTGTGGGATTGGAAGGAGGTTACAAAGAAGCATGCTTTGATGGGATTTGAACACAAGCAAAAGAATTTTTGAGAATTCTTGACCTCTTGATTCCACATAGTATGATCATATGGAATACATTATACTAGTGACTGTTCACAGAGAAATACAAGAAGTGACATTATTAATAACAAAACTCCCTTCAGATGAAGGTCCATCTGAGAAATCAAGATTCAACTCCTGGATTTAATTCGCACAATTTTACTCTTTTTTTTGATTTCGTTATTTCAGAAGAATTCGTTCTGCACGTTCAAAATCTAACACATGATAGGAAAATAGGATAGACAAAGTGCTTATTGATTGAATCTGTGGATGGGTGCCATGCCTCTAGGAATTCCCTGGCTGTTCTCTGTTTGGCTTGTCCTATAATAGTAGTCTGTTATAAGTCCTAGTGGTCGCAGTAGTCTGGTTGTCAGTTCGGAAATGCTCTTGATGTATGGTAGTGTGGCCAGTCCTTTGGGTTGTGGCATGTCTTCGTTACGTTGTCTTTCCCTTAGGGATCTGTTGATGAAATTGCGCGGGTATCTGTTTTTAGCGAATACATTGTATAGGTGCTCTTCTTCCTCTTTTTGCAGTTCTGGTGAACTGCAGTGTGTTGTGGCCCTTTTGAATAGTGTCTTGATGCAACTTCTTTTGTGTGTATTGGGGTGGTTGCTTTCGTAGTTCAGGATTTAGTCTGTGTGAGTGGCTTTCCTGTATACCTCATCCACAGATTCAATCAATAAGCACATTGATCTGGACCCAATTTACTGACCACTGCAGCGGACAGCTGGAACTGACAACCGGAAGCGGCAGATTCAAACCACTACAAATGCCGGAGGAAAGATCACAGAAGCGCTTCACAGGAGGCTCCCAAGCACTGAGGATGTCACCTAGACAAGGGACGAAACATCTGCAACACAAATTCCCAGCTCGGGGAACTGAGTCACAACAACGAGCACCCGAGCTACAAATCTTCTCACTAACTTTGAAGGATAGACAAAAGCTAAGGCATGTTATTTTACAAAGATAGTTGAAGGCTAGAAGATCAGATGACATTTAAAGGTAACAAAGGATTGCCAGAATTAAAAAAAGTAAATTATGAAGTGAAACTAGAACAAAACATAAACATGGATAGCGAAAGCTTCTGTAAGCACATAAAAGGGAAAAGAAAGCACATAAAAGGGAAAAGATTAGCTTAAATGAATGTTGGTTCCTTGAAGGGAAGACTAAGGAGTTAATAGTAAGGAACGCAGAAATGGCAGAGTCACTAAACTAATATTTTGCTTTGGTTTTCACAGTAGAGGATACCAGCACCATCCAGTAGTAACAGGTAATGCAGAGGGCTGGCCATATTTTAAAATCTGAAAATTAGTGCATAAAAAGTAATTCAAATAAACTAATAATGACATCCACTAATATAATGGACAGAAAATCATTAAAATAAACAATCATTATCTCAAGGGAAAAAAGTACTGAGCAAACTATTGGATTGAAGGCAGACATGTTCCAGGGTCTCATAGCCTAAATCTAGAGTCTTAAAGGAAGTGGCAGCACTGGTAATAGATTCATTGGTTATAATATTCCAAAATTCCCTACATGGGAAAGATGTTCCAGTGGATTAGAAAAATACTAATATAATACTTTAGTCAAAAAGGGGGCAGAAAGTAAGAAACAATAGACCAGTTAGTTTAACATGTGCCAATGGGAAATTGTTAGAATCTATTATTAAGGAAGTAATGAGACATTTGCAAAGTCAAAAAGCAATCTATCAGAGTCAGTATAGTTTCATGAAGGGTGAAGTCAGTTCGAGTTTGTTAAAGATATAACAATCAAAGTCGAAAATGTAGATGTGGTATGTCTGGTTTTCCAGAATTCATTTGATAAGATAAGGTGTCACACAAAAGATTCATATCAAGATAAAATCACATGGGTTTAGGTGTAATTATTAGTTTAAATAGAGGATTGGCTAAACCAATAGAAAGCAGATAGTCAGGATAAATGGGTCTTTCTATGTTGTTGAGAAGATGTAATTAGTGGGGTACCACAAAGTTTAAAGAGGAGACATCTTTTTAATTGGTAAAGATTTGAAAGCTCATGGAGAGGGGGTTGGAAAATGGACTACTCTTACTCCCACTCCTCGATTCTCGTGTTCTTATGTAAAATAGCCTTGGAAGCATTGTGGTTAAAAATGAAAAGTTTATTTTAATGATTTTCTGTCCATTATATTAGTGGATGTCATTATTAGTTTATTTGAATTACTTTTTATGCACTAATTTTCAGATTTTAAAATATGGCCAGCCCTCGCGGATTAAATTAAGTTTGGTCTGAAAGCTAACACTGATAACCAATCCCAAAACCTTGGAAAATGCAGTGTCAAAACTCAAACTCTCCAGGGAGGGGATTAAGTGCATACCACTGGGCTCCAGGAGAAAATAAGATTACACCCTCAGCCTGCATGAACCTTTTCAGTCATTCGTAATTGCAACAAACTGCACTCCTTTGTACCTCCGCCCAAGATTACAAATCATCGAGTGTCGTGGTCCCAGTCCCATTTTAATAGATTGACTGATTCTATCCTCTTGTAACCCGTCAGCATCCCTTATTCCCAGTGACTATTCTCAGAGCTAGTTCTGAACCTTTCTGGGACTGGGCCAGCTTCTGTGAAGCTGCAAATCTGTTTTGTTTTTTGTGCATTTTCTGGACGAAAACATCAAATTAGAAATAAAAATTGTTCTGTCAGAAATTGAGGATGAGGTGGTTGGCTGGAGTCGGGTGTTAGGGAAGGCTTGCTACCCATAGAATGCATTTTGGGATCCCTGTTGGGAGGCAACCCTGTACGGTGGAGACAGCAGGAAAGCTGAGCCCTGGGTTTTCGAATTATCAGTACCAAGAGCTCCACTGTCGTTCTAATCATAGCACTGAGCCTCCTGCTGTGAAGAACAGTCATAGGACCTGCCAGTAGTATAAACAAGGCAAGAGCCCAGCAAAACCTTGTTCTTTTCCTCCTAAGCTGTAAATCTCCTCTTTTCTTCTCTGCCCAGTCCCAATTCCCCCACCCCCAACTCTGCTGTTTATTCTCATTGAACATGTAGAGCAAGCAGTTCCCTTTGTTTTTACCATGACCAATAGTGAGGCCTTTTTTAGATGCCTGTAGATGCTGGAGTGTCTTGGCCCCTACAGCGAAGAAAACAAGTTTCCCTCTCCTTCTCTCCATTCCCACAATGCCCCTAAATTATCTAACGTTAACTGCAGCACCCAGCCCCCTCCACACACACACTCCCACCCCCTACCCCATCTGCAGATGGAGGTTTAGTTTTTGATTGAGATTTTATTGTCACGTGTATTTTACAGTAAGAATACAATAAAATACAGTGAAAAGCTTTCACTTATTTGCCACAATGCAGCACCATTTTGAATAATTTAAGAATAAGGGGGAAAAAGGTGTAGCGTGAGGAGAGTCTTGAGCCAGCTCATCACCATCTACAACACCTGTGTCGCCATCCCTCCGCCACCTTCAAAAGACCCAACCAACAGCAGTCGCTGATCCTCAGGCGCCATATTTGCTGCTGGGCTGACCGCCCTCCACCATGGCCTACAGGGCCTTCTCGGATCCTGCTACAACTTGAATTTCCAGCAAGAGACAGTGCAAGCTGTTGTTGCAACAACAACCTCCCTCCATTTGTTTGACTCACTTCTTGGAGCGCCTTATAACAAACCCCATTGCTTTACATCTGAGTGAGGAAGGAAAGACCTCCTTTAAAGTTTCCTTTCGTGGCATCTGAAAAATGCAAAGACTTACTTCAGCCCCGTGCCCGTAATCAAACACAGACGGAGCTGTTGCAGTCACCTTTTTATTCAGAAAATTTTAAAGACAGCTAAGTAAATAATTAACAAAAAAGGACCCTTGTTGCTCTGAAAGCTGCTGTTAAAACCATTACCCTAATCAAGGATGCTGTGGACTGGTCAGCTTGTTAAGATTTTACGGTGGGATTCTTTAAAGATTATGGGAGAGTGGGGCAAAATAAATGTGAGGTAAAGACAATTAGATAAACAGGCTTTGACAGGCTGAGGCTTAAAGGTGACCGAGAGATCCTTTGAGAGGTCAATATTAATGTGTATCTGACCATGTTTGTGGCTCCATTGCCACTGTAAAATCAGTCATAAAAGTACAAATCTTGGGCACTAACCCAAACCCATTGCAATGGGTAAAAATGAAGTCAATACCCTCCCCCCCACCCCCAACACCACCACCAAGTCACAGTCACCAAGATTCTGTGATTTCCTGAAGTTTCCAGGAACTAAAGATTCATCCTAAGTCACTATTGCAGCCAACTGAGGATAAAATGGAGAGATGCATAATTTAAAAAAATGTTTATTATAAAAATATTTGAGATGATTGAATGGAGGGTTGCAAACTAATGTCTGCACTTCACCCTTACTTTCTATCCCCTTCTCCCCTCCAGCTCCTCTCTCCTTCTTTCTCCCCCTTTCTCCCATCTTCCATTTTTTAACCCTACTCCACTCCCCTCCTCTTCCTAACCCACTTCGTTTCTACGCCTCCCTACCTATTGCCCACCTCACCCACTTTGACCCCTCTCCCTGGGCTCCCCAAGTTGCTTCTCTCAAAAAGACTTCCCAAAGAACAGGATTGATTGATAAGGTAAGGATTTAATGGTTGTTTATGCTTCAGTCATTGATGCCATAGAAATAGTGAAAGGTCTGGAGAGATTGGGCAAGTATCAAACAGAATTCCCAAAGATTCCAGGGTCATCTAGAATGAGTTCAGAGGGGCATTCTGGAATTCCAAGTGAGGGGGAGAGAGGGATACAATCCAGAATAGAAAGAATTATGAAGGCGACCCACTACTCATTGTCCCCAGGATTGTAGCTATGGAGAGGGCATTAATGAATGAAGGAATAGACCTGCTTTTGAAACTTGAGCATGTGCGAATTTTCCAATTTCCATTTGAAGAGTTGGGATAGATTTCCAGTTGGCGGTCAATGAGGGGCAAGATTGTCAGCCAGAAGCCAGAAACAATGAATTGGATGTGAAGATTAGGAATGAACATTACAGTGAGAATCGGACACTTTCTGTGGAAATAAAACATGCAAGATCAGAGAACAAGCCCTGAGGAGTCCACTTTGAAAAGTAAGATGAAGGGCACTGCCTTTTGAAAATGCATAAAACCCCTGTTTCCAATGGATAAGAATACTATTACAGGGTATAATAGTGTAATGAGGGCATCTGGTGGCATAGTATTCAGCCAGATGAGCTGCGTTCAAGTACCAATCCTGGACTTGATAATGAAAAGGTCATAGAGTCATAAAGCACGGAAACAGACCTTCTGGTCCAACTCATCCATGTTCCCTAAACTTAAACTCATGCCACTTGCCTGTGTTGTGTTCAGAACATAGCCAAATAATTTGATTATCAACTGGTAAAGGCTTCCAATATGCCAATGGCAGCTGGTAAGAATGGAAGGATCTCCTGTTCAGATATTCTTGTTGCAGAATGGTATCCCTTAAACTATAACTTCAGGCAACAGGCTAGCAACTCAATCCAGGAAAAAACAGCCTTTGAAACAGACATAAGCACAAGCTTTGTCTGCCTCTTGTGTCTAAAGACACAGGAAAGCCTTTAAGTCTAATTCGCCTATGGTTCCTGTTCTTGATTTTTATCAAGTGGCTTATAATGCAAGACATACCTAAGGTTCTGGTGAAGATCAGTAGCTCGAGTTGTGGTTGAAGTTGTTGGTCAGTTCACCGAGCCGGTTGATTTTCTTGCAAATGTTTCATCTCTCTTGGGGTGACATCTTCAGTGCTGTGTAGAGTTTACAAGTAAATCAACCAGCTCGGCAAACTGACCAATAATTGCAAGATGCACCTCTCTGAGTATCACACGCGAACATAGAGAGGTATGAGCCCAATGTCTTCGGCAGTTGGACATCTTAGGTTAGGTTCATACATGAAGGACAGTTTCTGGAGATGCAATGGAACTTTATGCAACCAACAGTCAGGATCTAGACACTTAGGATTGAGATAAAGGTAAATTCAATCAGTCAGACAAGAGATTGAGGATCTTTGCTATTCTTCACACAGGAGGGCTGTGAATGCTGAGACATTGAGAATATTGACGACTGAGATTGCTAGAGTGTTGGACAATACAGGAACCAAGGGAGATGAGAATTCTGGTCAAACATTAATCACCATCTCATGCAACGGTTATGCAGATTCAACAGATCACATGGTATACTTTTGCTCCTATTTCTTACATTCTTATTCAAAATAATTGGAAAGAAAGGTTTGTAATGCACAGGCTGAAAGACAGTCCAATTCAGACACTATCAGAAGGTTCATAAAGCTGTTGCTTTAGTGCTGAAGCTCATTACGTTTATTCCTGATGAAGAGCTTATGCTCGAAACATTGATTCTCCTGCTCCTTGGATGCTGCTTGACCGGGTGTGTTTTTCCAGCACCACACTCTTTGCCTCATTTAGCTGTTGGACAAGTACATGAAGTAGACTTACTTATGGTTTTACGGGGAATACACTGGGGTTTTTAATTGTGTGTATTTGTCTCTCCAAATGAGGTTAATACTTGCTCTTGACAAGAAACTGCATATGGGGTCTTTTAACGTGGCAAGGCAGGTGAGCTGCTGCTATCACATGTTCCTGACTGACCAGGAAACTCTCCTACTGTTACTACCTTCCATGGCCATATCAGAAGGTTGTACAGGTTTAAAATGGACCTGTTCAGCTGTGTTATAGCAGACCATCCTTGGGTGGGAGTTGAAACCAGGGCGGCACGGTGGCACAGTGGTTAGCACTGCTGCTTCACAGCGCCTGAGACCCCACAATCCAAAGATGTGCAGGTCAGGTGAATTGACCATGTTAAATTGCCCGCAGTGTTAGGCAATGGGTAAATATAGGGGTATGGGTGGGTTGCGCTTCGGCGGGTCGGTGTGGACTTGTTGGGCCGAAGGGCCTGTTCCCACACTGTAATGTAATGTAATGTAATCTTTGGTCTAGAAGAAAAGATGCTATGGCCATACCTCAAACCTCTGCTTTTGAATTAGGATGAATAGCTGTTTTAAAGCATGATGGGCTAAATGGTCTCCATCTATGCTGTGAGATTTTGTAAAAGTAACACTGGAAGAGATAAACCTGTAGTCAGTTGGAAAAATGGCGTATGTAGCACAGCAAGAGAGATATCTATATAGACAGTCCATTTGGACTTTTAATGTCAACGGTGTGCTGTGTACTTACTCCTGTATATCGATTCTGAAAGCGCTTTAATAGCCTTTGTTGTAGTGATTTGAGGTGTATTAAGCCATCAGAGAAAGGACCAATAGGGACAGAGGCAATCTAAGATTATTTCCAAACATATATCATTCAGGTTTGAATTGAATTCTGCTTCCCTGGGCTGGTTTGTCAATGAGCATCTCCCCAGTGGTGTATTCAACAAGCTGAAAGTACTCCTGCTGGCATTTCAGTAGCAGATGGGAAGAGGGTAAAATAAATTGAAAGGCAATGTGGGAGAATGATTGAGAACCGCTTCACACTCTCTTTGGTGGAGAAGTTTGTGCACCCTACTCTCTACTTTGAATTTAAGCGAAATGGAAAGTTCCCGAGAATGCCCATGTAACTTAGTTGCCAGCCCAGATTTTTAGCTGAAAACTAGACCCAAGGACTGCAATGTTTACATGACCTCTGATCTTTGAAGCTCATTCACCACAGACATGCCACATTGACAGCAGTGTGCACCATCACATTGGTGGCCCTTGTCACCTGTAGTTACGGGTTTCAAATCAAAAGCCAGCAGCTGATTCTCTCTTCAACCACTTATTGCTACTTTAATGCCATAAGGGAACTGGACTGAGGTTTGCCAAGTTGAATATGACCCGCCACTTGTTCTTTATCATATCTTCAGGAACCTTTCGTAAGTCGCCTTCAATTCTGCTATTGTCTAAGAGCGTGGAGGCTTTTTTGTGTAGATGCAGACTGCATTTTTCCACACGTGCAAGCACAAGTATACACAGTTCATGTCCATGTATCTGAGATTGGAACCAACATTACAGAAATGTACATGCAATGAAACAACAGGTTTTTGGTAAATGCTGAGAATGCGGTAAAGGATGCCAAAAATGTGCAGGCTAGGTGAATTGGCCATGCTAAATTGTCCATAGTGTTCAGGGATGTGTAGGTGCATTTGTCATGGGAAATGTAGATTAATAGGGTAGGGGAATAGATCTGGGTGGGGTACTCTTTGGAGGGTCAGTGTGGACTTGTTGGGCCAAATGGCTTGTTTCCACACTGTAGGCATTCTATTCTATGACAAATCTCTTCCGTGTGGACACACGTCTCACAATAGCTGCCTTGATAAACAGCCCCAATCATCAAGATAAACTATGTCCATAGATCAGAATGATCAAACTCTGCAAAAACAGACAAATTATGCGTGTGGCAAATTTTTAAACTGAAAGATATACGTGCATTAACCAATTATCGATTCCATGAAATTTAGCAATTCTAGATTACAAAAAAGGATATAAGAAGGGGGTTATGGAGATGTAAAAGATTTCAGAAGATTCAGGAGATACCCATTGCACAAGCCAGAGGCCAGAACTAGATAGTGCAAATACATATAATCATGACTTCAACATATAAAGCAAAACTGGAATAATATAATTCAACTGCACTTTCAAAGGTAAAGCTTAGGCATTGTAATGCATTACAGTTTGCTGGTGCTGTACAAAGTTTAATTTCTGCCATCCATTTGGGTCAACATTAAATCATTGGATCTCAATGTTAGTCAACTGGGAAGCTGTCATTTTAATCTAACTCTCTAAGCAAGAAGCTCACAGGTTCAGCTGGATTGCCTGGTTTGCATTCTGTCCATCATTAATTTCCAATAAGTTCAGTAAAGAAAAACAGGTAGAATGCAAAACTAAAAATGTACCTAACAGGCTAAGTTCGAATTGTCCTCAATACCCAATCACATTTTTATCACATTGGGAAAAAATATTATTTGTACACAGCATATAGAAACCCCATTATTACAATTCACATTTTGTATATATGTGAGCATATGTTTGAGTAGGATAATAGTGTCTTAAAAATCTATCAAATTTATTGTATCTTGTAAGATGTAAGATCAACACAAAACTGTTAGCTTATAATTTGGGTTCAGGGAAAAGTTTGAAATGCAATTAAGACATATTTAATGATGAAGGAGCGTCGCTCTGAAAGCTAGTGTGCTTCCAATTAAACCTGTTGGACTATAACCTGGTGTTGTGTGATTTTTAACTTTGTACACCCCAGTCCAACACCGGCATCTCCAAATCATATTTAATGTGGGGTTACCTCAAGACTACATGACACTCTATTCTATCACAGTTTATCAACTCTATGTCTCACTGCAGTTTGGCAATAGCCCAGCCATTTGGATTAAGAGCCTCACTGTGACAAATCATTTGGTATGCTTCATGCTGCAGTCTTATTGTTTACTTCAGCACTCACAGTGTATTAGAAGTCACTCCCAGCTTCCTTTGTGCTTTATCTGCTTTAAGCTGAGGCTTATAACCCAGAAGCTGAGACAGTTACTGGTCAGAGGTCCATTATTTGTGTAGTTTGTCTCAGCTAAGAATAATTAAGCTGTTGTAATGCTTGGAGAGTCATACATTTGTGCCTAATTGTACCTATCTGTTTTATAGGCCATCAAGATGAGATATTGTAAAATAAAAAGTATGTAAGCTACAATAAAAAAAAATTAGATTGTAACTAGTAGACTGGAAGTTAATTACTAGTCTGTATTCTCATTGGGTCTTATCGATCATCAGAGCTAGTCTTGGTTGAATGGCCAAGAGGAAAGAAGAGTGAAGAGAATTTGGTGGAGGGGGAGGTATATTCACACCTTGCACCACTAAAAATGTACACTCTATTGTGCAAACCAAGTACGTGTCCACTAACTTCACACCTCACCAAATAAGGCATCATAGCTGGGAGCAGGATCGCATTTAGCTTAATGGAGGTGGGGGGGCATCGGGAGTGGGTTGAATATGGAAGAGAAATCAATTTGAGTATCAGTTCTGAAGATGTAAGCATACAGCCTAATGCTCACTTCCCATTGGATTAATATTTTGCGTATTTTAATGAAACCTATTTAAGCCGGCACAAAAAGGAAAGCTTTTAACTCATTCACAACCAAAGGATGACAAGACTTTGTTCGCAGTCCTGTCTTTCATCCTGAGGAGACACCCTATGAAGTCTTTATTTGCACTGGAAAGACTTGATACAAATCACAGCAACAGGCACTTCACTTAAGTACTGAGAAATCAAAGAGCTTTTCCGCATGGTGTATCAGCAACAGAACCAGTCAAAACATGTAACATATAGACCCAACGGAACTGAATAACCAACTTTCAGGAATTGGATATTTTACAGAAACATGCCCACTACAGATTCCAACAATGCCAGCTTACATTTGTAGAGCACCCTTAATATCGAAATATGTCAAAACACTTCACACAAGCACATCAAAACACACTGAGCCAAAGATGAAATGTGAGGAGGGAAGTAAATCTTTATTTGCACAAAGAGCTGGGATTTGAAGAGGACCTTGAAGGTAGAGAAATGGCTATCTAAAAGGAGGGAATTCCAGACCTTTCAGCACAGAAAATGGAAATCAATGGCAAGCAACAACAGAGGAAAGGATAAGACCAATTTTGGAAAACGTTGTGAGTTGTGGTGATGATGGAGGTGACAGATGTGAGGGGTAAGGCTATGAAGGGACTTGAAGAAGAAAATTATCATTTTAAATTTGAGGCATTGAGGACATACTGGGAGCCAGAGTAGAACAAGAATGCTGTTTGTTGCAACTGAATACAGAGTAGGATACAGATCGTGGTTTTGGATAATCGAACTTTATGAATGGGAGGCTAGCCAATAGCCACATTCAAATACAGTCAATAGGAAATATTGTAGATGTGTTTAATTTTGTTTCACATTCAGTCCAGTACGTATTCTGAGTTAGTTGTCAGTCAATATTGGTGTATAATTCTGCAATTGGTGCCAATGCCGCTGGGCTACTGATGACAACATTATCAGGGCACGACTGCTGAACAACATGTATTGACAGATAATGGAAGGAAACAAAAGAAAAGCAATGATTGGCTGGAGATTGAGATACTGGATTAGGGGATGAATTACTGAGAATTTACAACAGGCCAGAGTACGGTAAAGTAATAATTAGATCGGCAAAGCTACGGGTGAGAGTCCTGGCCCCTAAGCCTAATAAAACAAGCAGCCTAGCAGCAATATATGGGCTACAACAAGCAGATCACCAAGGGCTGATTGTTCAGTTCCAAGGAATAGCATGACAATAATCACTGGGGGGTCAGGCAATCATTTATAGATATCCAGCAGCTTATGTATGTTACGGGGTCAGTGTCTATATGCATATTTCCTGAATAAGTAACATATGCTCTCTGTATGAATGGTGCATCCAGACAGGCATGCTGTTTTACAAATTGTGTATAACTTCCAAGATAAATGGCACGGTCTGCTGTACTGTTCTGTCCAAATGGGGGTGTACTGCACATCTCCTGTATGACAGTCTCCATCTGTCTAAGCAGTACCTGGCGAGTGACTCCAATACAAATGAGATAATCGACCATTCTGCAGCTTTATACTGTGTGGTACTAATACAGCAAGCCACTCACAGCACACACTGCCCTTGACATATCATCCCCAAGCTGTATTTGTAGAATTGTAATTGAAGGCATTCTTTAGACGGCACTGAATGGATTAAATGAGCAGAATAACAGCGTTTGTCCAGCTAATATTTTGGGGAAGAAATCAAAAACTTATATTTTTAGCAATCTGAACACAGTTGAGGACTCTTGCCACATGGCCCTCCGCTATGAGAATCCATGCTCTTGATCAGAACATGATTTGATGTGCGTTCATTCATTCAGGCGGAGGAAAAATGTGCAGCAACATCAACTGAGCTGTTAAAGCAAAGCCCCAACTGAGCCAATTTGGTGACTGCAGGGTGCCTGCACAGCTAGCCTGTCCATTCTTTTTAATTAGTCTCTGAGGCCTGGCTGGTGGTGTTTTTTTAATCATCTCCCACCCCCTCCCAGTACTCCTCTCACATCCCCTCACCCCATCTCACCCCACAACCCGCCTCCCTTCCCCTCCTCCAGACTGACAAATCAATTTGTAGCCAGGGTGAGAAAGTCAGTCCCCCATCGCAGCCAAAGCTGTTTCCTGAGGGTCAGCTACCAGCACAGCAAGCGCCCGACTTTACTTTCTGCCGCCTCTCGTTTTTGTTTAATTCTTTGCCTCTCTCCTCATGTGACATCGTCAGCTGTTTCTGGAAGGCAAGCACAGAGCAGAACAGTTTAATTTAAAGAGCAGATGGGTCAGGCAGGTCTCGTACCCCTGTGGTGATGTGTTTGGGGCTGTTGATAAAGCAAGAAATGTAAACCCAGGATTATTAGTGGTGGAGATATGGTTGTCAAGAGACGTTCTCAGGGCACAATGGATAAATGCAAAGCTCAAATTTGTACAGGATTTTATGTCTGTTACAGCACAGTTACTTACAAGGGATTTTAAGCTCCAATTAAATTGGAAGATTATCGGTGTTGAACTAAATGGTTACTTTGTACTAAAATGTCAGCTTGCTTAAAATCCATCCTTTTGTCTGAGAAGTCACAATTAAATCATTGGGTTGGATTGATCCTTCTCATTTTAAGCCTTTATCTGGAGGAGTTTATTGTTCAATTTTGCTGCGATACATGTGATTGCTGCCAATTCAACCGACTGTGACAGTGTTTATAGAAATGTGTTATTGTACTAATTCTGGCAGAGGAAATGTATTATTGCACTAATAAAGGCATTGTTAACACCATATTTCCCTCTTCCTCAGTTTCCGTCTCTCTTGTCCTGAGGGCAGTATGAGCTCAGCTCAGCAAGTTCACTCTCACTTCTCAGTCACTGAGTTGTGGGGTTCAGAGTTTTTCTCACTCCCCAGTCACTTTACTTATCCTGGCAGTTCAGTACTGCACTGCTTTGTTGAGGTCTCTCAGGTAAATTCGGCAATCTCAGGTTAATGTGAAAGATCCCATGCTACAATTCAAAACAAAGTGGGGTGTCTTCCTTGTGTCATGGCCCTTCATTAATCAGTCCATCCTCAGCCAAAAACAAGTTATCTCATTACTATCATATCGATGTAGGTGGGATCTTCTTGTGCATGCTTACGACAATGATTATATTTCAAAACTGACCTAGAAGAAGCTATACAAATGCAAGTGCTGCTTCCTTCTTATTGTTTATGGAACCTCGCAGATTAATATGTATTTGTCTCCAAACCTACAATGACTACATTTTTGAAGTACACAGCAGGAATTGCAAAACCCGCGCGCACACTTCCTCCCTCACCTCCGTCCAAGGCCCCAAAGGAGCCTTCCACATCCATCAAAGTTTCACCTGCACTTCCATACATGTCATGCTCCTGATGCAATCTCCTCTACATTGGGGAGACAAGACGCCTACTCGCAGAGCGCTTCAGAGAACATCTCCGGGACACCCGCACAAACCCCACTGCCCCGTGGCCGAACACTTTGACTCCCCCTCCCACCCCGCCAAAGACGTGCAGGTCATGGGCCTCCTCCATCGCCACTCCCTAACTACATGACGCTGCAGAGGAAGAATGCCTCATCTTCTGCCTCGGTACCCTCCAACCCCATGGCATCAATGTGGATTTCAC
Organism: Chiloscyllium plagiosum; assembly: GCF_004010195.1. NCBI lineage: Eukaryota > Metazoa > Chordata > Chondrichthyes > Orectolobiformes > Hemiscylliidae > Chiloscyllium > Chiloscyllium plagiosum. Next base: position 29,937,655 of record NC_057742.1, on the reverse strand, counting down.
CAGTTTCCTCATTTCCCCTCCCCTCACGTTATCCCAGATCCAACCTTCCTACTCGGCACTGCTCTCATGACCTGTCCTACCTGTCCATCTTCCTTCCCACCTATCTGCTCCACCCTCCCCTATGACCTATCACCTTTACCCCACCTCCATCTAGATACTATTAGATGCTATTGCACTCTCAGCTATCTTCACCGCAGCCCCCACCCCCCCCTCTCCCATTTATCTCTCCACCCTCTGGGCTCCCAGCCTCATTCCTGAAGAAGGACTTTTGCCTGAAACGTTGATTCTCCTGCTCCTCGGATGCTGCCTGACCTGCTGTGCTTTTCCAGCACCACACTCATGACTCTAATCTCCAGCATCTGCAAATCCTCACTTTCATCTAACCAATAAAGCCTGGTACCACTTCAAGCAATAATACTTTCACCTACTGAGTCATTCTGGAAAACTTTGTAATTCATTTTATTTCAATTTATTTTTAAGGGAGAGGAAAAAAAGTTAATAAACCCGAGGGGTGAAATCTTCCCAGCCCTGGAAAGTAGCTTTGCAGTGGACAGGGGAACCAGACTTTCAATGCAAGACACATTGGGTCAACTTTCTGATATGTTCTGACCTTCTGCAGTTTTGGCAAGTTACCCAATAATTTGTAGTGCAATGCCATAACCTGTCAAAGGATAGTTAACGTGTAATGCACTCATTCAGGAGGGGCCAGTTAGCTAGATAGTGTGGTTCAGCTTCAGAAGTGCAGGCTCAAGGTAGATTTGGGAGGTGTCTTCTTGTCCTGTTACTAAGATGGAAGGCAATGAAAAACCACCACTAACAAAAACTGCCAAAGAAATGGCACCTGGTTAAGCATCAGTAAACAACAGACCAAGGGCCTGGCCTCAGGTGGAATATCATGGAATAGAATGGGAACAATACACACTTACAGCAGACCCAAGAGTCCCTCAAGGTGCATTGGGAGATAGCTTCATGGCAAGAGGTCAGAGGTTGTAGTCACTATCATAGAGGCGTGAAGCTGAAATAGACACATTTTTGTGGAGGGGTTCCCTGTTTGCACTGATAATCATTACAGCTCTGCACCTTCATTCATATGAATCACTTTTAAACTTTTCATTTTGAATGGTCCGCAGATAGTTCCTCTGACTCTGTGGTGCCTGCCTTGCCAGTCGTCCAGTTCTTTGGGCTTTCAGCAACTATATAAAACCTTTTGCCCTTAATGGGAGCTGGACACAGTGGAGCCTAATGGTTCCTTCTCAAACTCACAGCACATGACAAATTTTATGACTCTTGGCCATAGCTCAGTAGATGCCAGTTGTGTCTCTGAGTCTGGAGATCTCACTCCAGGGGAACAAGGGTTCACTGATGGAAATCTCGTGGGACAAATCTCCAGCCTGAGGGGTCAGAACATGCAAATGATTCTGATGCCTGCAAATGTTCAAAGTGGAGAAGATTCTGCTCTATATTTGTCTTTTGAAAGTTAAAAATGATCTTTCTGTTCCCTACAATAAATCTTTCAAGGATGCAGAACTGTTGTATTGATTATATTAATAAATAACCACTAGCATGATACTTACATCACACTCTACATGGTAACTTTGCCAGCATTTGCTTATATAATCTTAACTTTGCTGTATTGTCTCATGCTCTGTGTTTAAAGTGTGAAATCATATGGCAATACCTCACACATACTCTGCAATTAAACTCCCTTCATATGGAAGCTATCCAACTTGACTTCTGTTTCTTGTACCTTGTTTTAAAGGTTGTTTAAGTTTGTGGAGAGCCATGTCAGTACAGTACACTTCTGACCTCATACTTAGCTCCTGTCAACTGTGGTTTGGCTGGAGCCCAGCCAGAATAGCAGACGATCATAGTGAATTCTGCCGAACAACTTTAAACTGGGCAAGCCGACATTGTCTCTGTCTCTGAGGCAGCTTTTATCTTCTGTTGTAAGTGATGGAGGTTTAGTTGTAAAGTGACTCTAGGCGTTTTGGTTTTTATTAATAATAATGGATTGCCTTGATCATTGGAAACATTCCCAGGAACAACTTTAAAAAGGAGGATGGAGTGTCCCAAGATTCTGTGTGTTTTTGATGTCATTCACAATTTCAGGACGATTTACTCCAATTGGTTTAAAAAACTCTCTAGTTAATCCTGCTTATCCATTGAAACCTTACGTTCATCTCTGGTCCTGCCACTTACATGAGGAGAGACTGGGTTGTTTCAGAGTACATTTACTGAAGTTTAGAAGAATGAGAGGGGATCTCATAGAAACCTATAAAATTCTAACAGGGCTAGACAGGGTGCATGCAGAAAGGATGTTCCCAATGACTGGGGATTTTAGGACCAGGAGTCACAGTCTAAATATACAGGAGTAGGCCATTTAGGACTGAGGCCAGGAGAAATTCTTTCACATGGAAGGTGGTGAGTCTGTCGAATTCTCTACCACAGAATGAGGTTGACTGTTTTCAAGAAGGAGACAGCTATACTTCCGAAGGCTAAAGGTTATGAGGGAGAAAGTGGGAACAGGGAACTGAGTTGGATGATCAGCTGTGATCATGTTGAATGACAGAGCAGGTTCGAAAGGCCGATTGGCCTACTCTTGTTGCTGGTTGCTATGTTTATTACCTGCTGAGGCCCTGCAGTCTTCCCACTGGGCTCCAGATTTCTCCTGCTCCTCTGACCAAGAGGAATAGCTGCCTCTGACTGTCAGGCTGCCTCCTTTAAACATGGGGATCACAGGCCGGTACTGTTTTAGTGTGGATGGCAATTGTGGCATTCAATCCGTGTAGAAGCAATCAGAGCGAGAAAATGTTTCCCTTTTCCTGACTTTCCTTTGTGTGACAGGCTCAGTGGATAGCACTGCTGCCTCACAGCACCATGGACCCAGGTTCAATTCCACCCTCAGGTGACTATCTGTGTGGAGTTTGCACATTCTCCCTGCATCTGCGTGGGTTGCCTCCAGACGCTCTGGTTACCTCCCACAATCCAAAAATGTGCAGGTTAGGTGGATTGACTATGATAAATTGTCCCATAGTATCCAGGGATGTTTAGTTTAGGAGGATTAGCCATGGGAGTTGCAGGGTTATAGGATGGGGGATGGGGGGGTAGGATGCTCTTCAGAAGGTCAATGTAGACTCAATGGGTCACATGGCCTGCCTCCACACATTATGGATTCCATAATTCAGGGCCCAAGTGAAGAGGTTCAGGCTTCCTCCCTGATGAGGTCAGCCAGAAACTTCTGCTGAACACTGAGCTGAGGCCCAGGGACTATTCTGGCAGCTGGCCCCTGCTATCCAGCATTGTGTTCCTTGACTACTGGCCAGCCAGCACTTCCACTGGTTTCAGGAGAAGATTAGATGCAGATGGGCCCTGGAAAGTATATGCTCATACATTGCATATTGGCTTGGCCCCCATCCACATGGTTGCTGCCCCAAGCTTCAACCGGGATTTAGGTTTCACAATCTATAGCTGATAAGATAACTGCATCCTCCCTGTGCTGGCTTTAAACACCCAAGTGAAATGAGTTGGAGCAATCACAGTCCAACCTTTGCTGGCTATTTGTCTGGAGTTCAACACTGGCCCTAAGTCAGGAATAATTACATCTTACAGCATCTCAAGAGAAACAGAATGTGAAAGTTAGTGCAGTCAAGATAATTCTTGCAAACACTTTTTAAAAAAATTAATTAAATTCTTCTCTACCTCAGTGATTCGTGACTGCACAGTCTTTTTTCCATACCACTGGATTGGCTATGCTAACTTAAAGAATCCCCGAGCTATCAGACAGAGAAGTAGTGGATCTGTTCAATGGCTGGAGTAAGGAAGAATAATTGGCAGTGTCTCCTCTACCAATGGTAGAATAAATGATGTCTAGAAAAATCGCTATTACAACAAAGATAAATTTGCTGGTACACAGTATCAGGAGGGAGTCAACTCACTGAATTAGCTGAGCCATTGCTCTTTCCCACTCTGCTAGATTAACCATACAGCTTCCGGTTCCCACTCCTGGGGCATACTATGTAAACATTAAAACCAGGAAGGGAGCAGGAGATTTGAGTTCAGGGTTATAGTGTTACTGGATTTCTCAAGCAATTTTTAAACCTTTATTCTTCACTCAGCTACTGTGTCGGGAGACAGGAGAAAATGAGAACTGCTGCAGATGCTGGAGATTAGAGTCAAGAGTGTGGTGCTGGAAAAGCACAGCAGGTCAGGCAGCAGCTGAGGAGCAGGAGAATCGATGTTTCAGGCATAGGCCCTTCATCAGGAATGTGGAGGGGGAAGGGGGCTGAGAGATAAACAAGGGCTGGGGTGAAGGTAGCTGGGAAGGTGATAGTTGGATTCAGGTGGGGGATGATTGGGAGGTGGAGCGGATAGGTGGAAAGGAAGATGGACAGATAGGACAGCTCAAGAGGGCGGTGCTAAATTGGAAGGTTGGATCTGGGGGGGGAAGGAGATTTGGAAACAGGTGAAATCAATGTTAATGCCATGTGGTTGAAGAGTCACAAAGCAGAAGATGAGGTATTCTTCCTCCAGTTGTCAGGTGACTTGGATTTGGTGGTGGAGGAGGCCCAGGACTTGCATGACTTGCAAGTACTCGGCCACAGGACGGTGTGGTTGTTTGTGTGTGTGTCCCAGACATGTTCCCTGAACCGCTCTGCGAGTTGGTATCCTGTCTCCTGAGTGACTGGATGCCAGTTAGAAAATTCTGCACAAGTAACTCACAGCTTAAATGGGCTAAGAACAGTTCTAGTCGAGGTGGTCCCATTGTGGTGGGGGTGCTAGGGGTCCGGTAATGATGCTCACGGGGGAAGGGAGATTGTTCATTCAGGAAGGGGAGACAGATGATCACTTGGGGTGAATATGGAGCAGGGGTTACTGGTGGGCTTGCTGTGCCTGGTGGATGATAAATCTCAGTAAAACCACTTTCCTCATAGATCCATATTTCAGAATCTTAGTAAATCCAGCCAACTAATAGAATCATTGTTAAACTTACTGCATGTCACCACACTGAACGTTTTAAATTACTATCCCAACTTGAGCAAGTGCCAAGCCAACATGTCTTGCATCAAGGCCCTATTAACGCAAATTCAGCTCTGCCGGGCAAGACATGTCATTCACTTGCCTGACACCAGGATCCTGAAGCAACTGCACTACTCAGGACTTGATTGTTAATGGGTTCAGAAAAGATTTACAAGGATACTGCCAGGGTTAGACGGTTTGAGCTATAGGATGCAGCTGAACAGGCTGGGGCTGTTTTCCCTGGAGCATCGGAGGCTGAGGGGTGATCTTATAGAGATTTATAACATCATGAGGGGCATGGATCAGGTGAATAGCCAAGATCTGGAGTCCAAACCTAGAGGGCCATAGGTTTAAAGTGAGAAGAAAAAGATTTAAAAGGGACCTAAGCGGTAATCTTTTCACACAGAGGGTGGTGTGTTTATGGAATCAGCTGCCACAGGAAGTGGTGAAGGCTGGTACAATTACAACATTTAAAAGGCATTTGGATGGGTACATGATTAGGAAGGGTTTAGAGGGATATTGGTCAAATGCTGGAAATGGGACTAGATTAACGTAGGATGGACAGTTGGACCAAAGGGTCTGTTTCTGTGTTGTACAACTGTATAACTCCATGACTCTCCTTCTTCTTAGGGACAGTCTGTCGTGTTGACTACTTTAATCTGGCACTGCTTAGATGACAGAGCTGCCAGGTAATGAAGGAATGACTCAGAGATGTGGGTGGAAGTCTGTCCCCGAAGCATCAAGTCCAGCTTAAAATAATTACACGTCTCCCACCTATTTGGTGGCTGTGTTCAGGGCCAACTTTTCAGATGGGAGGTGTGGGGAATACAGTGCATTGTAAAATCCAGCTCCATGTTTTTGACTTTGCTAAATGTTATTTCTTTGTCTGGCATAAACCTATAAACATTTGTAAATGAGAATACTATTTTACTTCCAAGTCACCATCGATCTATCACAAGGTTCCTAGAGTAAGGCAGTACTTATGGAAAAGGCCCCCACATTGTAAAATTCTGATCTGAACTGACTGGGAAACAGCTTGGCAGCCTCATGTTTTTTAACTAAAGGCTTTCCCTCAAATTATTAAACTCTGTGGAATGAGTTAAATTAGGGTGATGGTCTGCTCATTTCGTTACATAAACAGCAAGGTGTCCTGAGCTACCTGTTTCATTGGTCAGTACATGGAATGCAGGTTTAAGGAACCAACGTTCCAATCCCGCCTTCCATCCCAACCCAAATGTTTATTCCCTACCCCTCCCACACCGGCCACCATCACCACCCAATCCTTTTCACTCTCATGGATAGGAATGGGAAGTTTCAGAAACTGGAACAACTTTGTACTCATTGTAATATATTTGTCTCAATAATATTTGCTCTAATCAAGAGTTTCTCTAGTGACAAATATAGGTAATTATCTCACACAATTATTTTTTAAAGCTCAAACATTTCAACTGATTACTTAGACATAAGATCATGCAATCCAGAGGACGTCATTCAATTGTTCAAGCCTGATCTGCCACTCAGATATAGATCATTACTGATCTATAAAGCAAAGCCATTTCACCCACTTTTACACCATATCCCTCATTAGACTGGTCTAGATGTCCACCAACGGTTCTTTGATGGCACCTTCCAAACCGGGCACCTCTACTATCAAAAAGGGATGTGTGGGAACATCATGGCAGCTGATGTATGAGGACAACAACAAGATCATGGTGGAAGACCAAATAAGCCTCATGCCATTGGACTTGGAACTAAAAAGCCATAATTTACTGTAACTACGTCAAAATACCAGAACTTACTTCCTACTGAGACTGTGCATGTCCCTGCTTGATTGGTATTGACATGGACTGCAACGGTTCAAGAAGGTAGCTCACCATCACCTTTTCAGGAGCGATTGGCATAGCATGGTGGCATGGTGGTTAGCATTGCTGCCTCACAACACCAGGGACACAGGTTTGATTCCAGCCTCAGGTGACAGTGTGGAATTTGCACATTCTCCCCATGTCTGCATTGATTTCCTCTGGGTGTTCCAGTTTCCTCCCACAATCCAATGCAGGTTAGATGGATTGGCCATGTTAACGTGCTCATCATGTCCAAGGATGTGCAGGCTAAGTGGATTAGTCATGGGAAATGCAGGGTCACAGAGATGGATGGGGATTAGGTCTCGGTGGGATGCTCTTCAGAGGGTTGATGTAGGCTCAATGGGCTGAATAGCTTCTATCTGTAGGGATTCAATGATTAAAGATAAGCCATGAATGGTGGCCTCTCCAGATTCAGTGAGCAAATCATTTAAAAGCGTAGCTCTGGCAATTATGGATCTCCACGGGAGAAAACCCCAAATTTTCACTTCCTTTCTCACATGCCTTCTATACAGCTTCACTTCAGCTACTACTGGACCAGGAAAATATGTTCCATTATTGAGACCAAGATAGCAGATATGAGGCACTTTCAACATAGGGAAACTTGATGTAGGTTTGGATTGGATAAGTTTTGTATGAGCTGAGTTACTCATATAAACAATGTTTGAGCCTAAAGGTAACATAAGGACATAGTTGAGGCTTCAAGCATTAAATAAACTGAGATAGGTGTGGAGAAATGGGCCATTTCATTCTGAACTTAGATAGCCTTTAGGCTGGAGAGGATAAGGGCCTGGAATTGCAGAATCGAAAAGGTATCAAAGGTGGTGAGCTATCTGGTTCAGCCAGAGGTGACGGGCTCACTTGAAGGAAGACAAACGATCATTTAATAAAAGGAAATACCTTCAGTGCTGAAAGAGTTAAAGTGAAATCTGTTCAAAAAGCTGATTCTAGATGTAGAACATTCATCATAATATAGAATGCTCTTTCATTCATAATAAAAACAAAATCTGCACACTGACACTTGGCTGTAAGTTTTGTCTCTTCCACCCTGTAATTGTCTTCAACCTACGCCCAGACACTTTTGTTCCTCTTGGTTTCTAGAAATATGGTTTAAACAAATGACACACAAGTAGAAGGATGCATGTGTTTATCCAGTGAGTGGACTAAGGTCACCGGTAGGTCAAGGAAAACGTAACTCCAAATTCCTAGAATTCAGCAGTTTCCATCAAAACTGGTGTGTAACCAACAGACTTATATCTGCAGCAGGCAATCAACTGACCTAACCCTTACTGTGCTGTATAACAGTTACATTTACTTACTGTGCTCCTGACAGCAGTGTTCTTCCCTCTTCCTGCGAGGCGAACCTTTCTCAGATATGGTTCCACAGACATTGCTAACTGCAGGTAGCACACCCAACTGGTTGTTTTTCTGAGTGAGTCCAAAGCTATCAATTAAGAAGAATGTTAATGTGAAGAAAGCATTGGATCTAAATGTGATACTGCTAAAGCCCAGCAGATCCATTTTCATTTCTTCAGGTCATTTTTTAAAAAACATTCACAAGATATGGGCATTGCTGACTAAACCAGCATTTATTGCCCATCCCTAATTTCCCAGAGGGCAATTAAGAGTCAATCACATTGTTGTGGGTCCAGAGTCACGTGTCGGTCAAACCAGATAAGGACAAAAGTGCATCAGTGAACAAGACGGGTTTTTCCCAACAATCACTTCATGGTCATCTTCCTTAATTTCAGATTTTTATTACATTTAATTTATTGAATGTGGCAGGATTTGAACCCGGGTCCTCAGAATACGCCCTGGGTCTGGAATTGATACTGTTTCAATAATACCGCCTTGACTCAGAAAAGGAAAGTGAGTGTACTGCAGCCAAGTTTGCAGTTGGCACAAAACTAGGTGGGAAGTCAAGTGTTGAAGATGATACAAGGGGGAATATAGCCAAGTTAAGCAAGTGGGAAAAAAACTTGACAGATGGGATATAATATGGGAGAATGTGAGGTCATGCACTCTGACAGGAAGAACAGAGGAGCTGGCTCTCAATTAAATGGAGAAAGACTGCAGAAAGCTGCAGTACCAAGGGATTTTGGGATCCTTGTGTACAAATCACAAAAAGCTAGCATTCAAGATCAGTAGGCAATAGGGAAGGCAAATGAAGTGTTAGCCTTTATTTCAAAGGAAATGGAGTATAAAAATAGGTAAGTCTTGCTAAAACTATGCAAAACACTAGTTCAACCACAACTGGAATACTGAAACAGTTTGAAGGCTCTTACCAAAGTATAGATACATTGGCATTGGAGACAGTCCAGAGAATGTTCACTAAGTTGATGGAGGGCTTATCTTATGAGGAGTGACTGTGTAGTTTGGGCCCGTACTCAATGGAGTTTATAAGATAAGTGGAGATCTTATTGAAACATGCAAGACTCTTAGAGCATTTGACAAAGTAGGTGGTGGCAAGATGAGAGGGTCAAGGACCAGAGGTCCCCGAGTATGGACAGAGATAAGGAGGAATTTCTTCTGTCAGAGTGTAGTCAATATATGGAATTCCTTACCACAGAGAGCTGTAGAAACTGGATTGTTAAGCATATGCAATACTGAGATAGGCAGGTGTTTAATCAGTACAAGAGTTATAAGGAAAAGAGTGGAAAGTGAAGTCAAGGATTACCAGATCAACTATGATCTCATTGAACAGCAGGCAAGACGTTCTGGACCAAATAGCCCACTTCTGTTCTTATCTCTTATGGTCTTATGGTCTTTCCAACTTTCCAATAAATCAAGAACAAGAACTCTGGCTAATTTATGTTCTTCTTCATTAAACCCATGTAAATTGCATTCTTTCATACCCAGTTTTGGTTGCCAGCAATTAACCTGACCAGGCTTGAAATTATATCAGGACCTTCCTGGTCTAGTTGGTTGAATCACACTCTGGTTAGTGCATTTACCCATTACTGCACACATGCCCATCACTTCAACAGTTACAATTTCATTGCATAAATTAGCATCTGCCTATTGTCTTTATTCGGTCATGGGAGGTGGGTGCCATTGGCAAAGCCAACACTTCTCTCCCATTCCTAATTGCCTTTGAAGTAAGTGGCTTGTTTGGCCATTTCGGGGGACAGTTGAGAGTCACCACATTGCTATGGTCAGAGGTCATATTAAACTAGTCTGGGACATGAGTGAATCCTAGAAATTTAACAACAATTGATGATAGCATGTTCACTGTTACTGTTACTGAGACAAATTTAATATTCCATATTTATTGATTGAATATAAATTTCACCAATCCTCTGCTGAGATTTGAGTCCATGTGCCTAGAACATTACCCTGCACCACTTGGTTACTGGTCCAATGACATCATCAATCCTCCCCCATCGCCCTGAGTGGAAACCATCTATTACGAGGTACAGAAGATTGATTGGGGAACTCTTTGCCTCACAATGCTGGAGCTGTGTTATTTCCTATCTATTCCTTATGGGCATTGATAAAATCGATGTATTATCCAAAAGTTTGTTTAATTAATGACAGCAAAATCTTGTATCTCCAATGTTGTTCTTGAAGCTCTACAGAATTCTTAAAAATCTGCCAAATGCTGGAAGTGTTTGGAATGAGGAATACAGAAGTGGGAAGAAGGTGAACCACTCAAGATCTGTGAGCCAATATTGAGTTATTGAACTACTATCACTGATAGGACATCACTTCCTAGGTAGGAATAGCATTTTTAGCCATATTACTGTCTCTCCAACTAATCTGATAGAGGTCTTTTGACCAAGAAAGCTGAATGAGATTACAACAATAAACAAAGAAGCTGATTTCAGGTCTACGTAGAACTGATGTATTAGAAATGATAGTTCCGGCTGAAACTGTGGGAACTGTAGTGAGTCAGGGACCCAGTGGAATCACCAGTGACCTTTGATCCAGCTCTTTAACCCAGACATAATATTAGCATTTCATTCTGAGTTTCCTGATCAATTAGAGAGGGCAGCAGGGCAAGACATCAAATCTGTCAGCGGAAGCATTTCTGATTGAAGAGATTCTGGTATGGGTCAGAAAGGTCCACGTTTTCACAATGCTGCAGAAACTAAGGAATGGAAAGCAGACCTGGGAAGACTGTTCGCCGCCTCATATCCCTGGCCTCCAGCTCCCCACTCTCCTTCTCCCATTCAGCCCCTGGTCTAACATTGTTACCTGGACATACTGCTACAGGATTGCAGTAAGGTGATATTTCGGAAGGATGGGGAAAGAGGCCAGCCTTTCAAATCAAGCTGGCATTCATGGAAGATGCAAAGGAAGGCAGCAGCAGCAGGTTTATGGTCCCTCTGACCTGCGTTCGGAGAACCAAGAAGTTCAGGGACCATGAAAGGGCAGGAAAGGTGAGGCATATTACACTAGCAGGTGGCAGAGCTACTTTCCTGGCTTTCTCCTACACAGTATCCCTTAGGACAGCACAGCCCACAGTCCCACCTATTCCTCTCTCCCCATGCACCTCCACAGCTCTCACACCCAGTTTTTTGCCTATGCCATGCCATCACCCTGAATAAGTGCTTTTATTCCTTCTGTACCGCAACTACCCATTTCTAACAGTCAGAACTCTCTTTGCAAGATGAGAGACTGAGTAACCGGAGGCAAAGACAGAAACCCCATGGAGTTTGCTCCACTCACAGGGATCTTGGCCAATAGCGGTAAGTGCACAGATGGTTCTTTGGGAAGGAAGTTTCTTAAGATGAGGCTGCTGATGTCAGCAATGGGACCTGGGATCCCTGAGGCACTGGTGTTCCGACATTTCTAGAGACCACTCCCTGTAGACACTGTGTTGGGGGGCTCATCTTCTTGGAGTGCATGTCCTTGCTCTGCTTGGTGAAGCAACATATGGCTCAGAAAAGGCAGCTGCTGCATGTTGCACATGTAATTGCTCCTGAGCCTGCTGGCTTGGTGTTGCTGCTCCTCGTGTATCTTGTCAGCGCTTCAAGTTGGAGATACCTCATTTGTTTCCATGCCACAGTGAAGATCAAGGGAAAGAGAATAGAGCTCAAGGTAAGGGAAGTACAATACAGATGAAGTGCTTTCCAAGCTGTTGCCAGTCACCTGTCGAGCACTGGGAGCTCTCTTTGACATGCAGTCAGCAACAGCTTCCCCAGCTGGAGATGGTAACATCTCTTCAGATTCACTGCTCTCAATCTTCCCAGTGAGTTTCACTGGAAACACTCACTCCATTATACAATCATATTGCTTCATGGCTAATGCCCTGGGAAACTGCCACACCAACATTTGAAGGCAGACTTTTGGGTTAGTTAAATGAATTGTAGATTATATTCAGTTACTCAACAATTCCAGGAGGCTGCGTTCGAGAGTGTGGTGCTGGAAAAGCACAGCAGGTCAGGCAGCATCTGAGGAGCAGGTCGGAAATGAGGGGGGAGGTATGGGTGCAAGTTTTGCGCTTCCTGCATTAGCAGGGGGGAAGTGCTAGGAATGAGGTGTGGGCTGGTGGGGTGCATGGGATCTGACAAGAGAGCCACGGAGGATATGGTCTCTCTGAAAGACAGATAGGTGTGGGGAGGGAAATATATCCCTAGTGGTGGGGTCCGTTTGTAGGTGGCGGAAGTGTCGGAGGATGGTGCGATGTATACGGAGGTTGGTGGGGTGGAAGGTGAGGACCAGGGGGGTTCTGTCCTTGTTGAGGTTGGAGGGGTGGGGTTCAAGGCCAGAGGTGTGGGAAGTGGAGGAGATGTGCTGGAGGGCGTCATCAACCAGGTAGGGGAAATTGCAGTCTTTGAAGAAGGAGGCCATCTGGCACATTCTATGGTGGAATAGGTCATCCTAGGAGCAGATGCGGCGGAGGTGGAGGAATTGGGAATAATTTTTACAGAAGGTAGGGTGGGAAGAGGTGTAGTCCAGATAATTGCGGGAGTTGATGAGTGTTTGGAGATGGAGATGGAGAGGTACAGGAAGGGGAGGGAAGTTTCCGAAATGGTCCAGGTGAATTTGAGGTCGGGGTGGAAAGTGTTGGTGAACTCCAGGAGGTTCCCTGTTCACCCTGCAAATGGTCCAGAAAACTAAAGGCAGGGTGAGTAATTTCATTTCATTCACCTACTTTTCTAATCAATCTGTTTAGAGATATTACAACAAGCCTCCATGTCCAGGGATAGGGATACTACCACAGCGCCTCAAGAGGACCCAAGCAGGGAAAATAATGTTGGGATCCAGACCTAATTCACTTCTAGGCAGTTTATCTGCCCCTCATGCTAATAAACCTGTCTCCCTCTAGCAATTAAGATTCTGCCCATGATTCCTGTCTGCCAGGGACTGGCTGAGCTGATAATAGTGGAGAAACTGCTGCTCTCTCCTTTTTATCACCCCCAGTGCTCTCCCTATCTTCACTTACAATGACCAGTGCTATTTTAGGCTTGCCAAGGCCAGGCAATTGCTATAGTTTTGAAGCAGCTGCCTTCAGTCTAAAACAAAATTGCATGATGGCACTATTACATTATGCAGGAGGCTACTAGAGTGTCTTAATTAGGTAAAATTGGTAACAAGTGACTACTGGTGTGGCACAATGTTCTGTACAGGAGCCTCAGCTATTCGCTGTATTATCGACTAATATAACTCCATAGACAGGAGAATGTGAGGACTGCAGATGCTGGAGATCAGAGTTGAGAGTGTGGTGCTGGAAAAGCACCGCAGGTCAGGTAGCATCCGAGAAGCAGGAGAATTGACGTTTTGGGCATAAGTCCTTCATCAGGAATGAGGATTTTGTGCCAAGGAGGTAGAGAGATAAATGGTAGGGGGTGGGGCTGTGGGGAAGGTAGCTGACAGTGCGATAGTTAGACAGAGGTGGGGGTAATGGCGATTGGTTGGAGAGAAGGGTGGAGCAGATAGGTGGGCAGGAAGATGGACAGGTGGGACAGGTCATGAGGGTGGTGCTGAGTTGGAAGGTTGGATCTGGGATAAGGTGGAGGGGAGGGGAAATAAGGAAACGGGGTAAAGTCCACATTAATCCCGTGTGGTCGGAGGGTCCCAAGGCGGAAGTTGAGGTGTTCTTCCTCCAGGCTTCTGGTGGTTAGGGTTTGGCAATGGAGGAGGCCCAACACCTGCATGTCCCTGGAGGAGTGGGAGGGGGAGTTAAAGTGTTCAGCCATGGAGTGGTGAGGTTGCTTTGTGCGTGTGTCCCAGAGATGTTCTCTGAAATGTTCTGCAAGTAGGCGTCCAGTCTCCCATTTGTAGAGGAGACCGCATTGGAAACAACGGATACAGTAAATGACATGTGTGGAAGTGCAGGCAAATCTCTGATGGATGTGGAAGGCTCCTTTGGGACCTTGGGCAGAGGTGAGGGGGGAGGTGTGGGCGCAGGTTTCGCAATTCCTGCAGTGGCAGGGGAAGGTGCTGGAAGGGAGGGTGGGTTGGTGGGGGGCATGGACCTGACAAGAGAGCCATGGAGGGAATGGTCTTTATGGAATGCAGATAGAGGTGAGGAGGGAAACATACCTCTTGTGGTGGGGTCTGTTTGTAGGTGGCCATAGACAGCCTTATAACCAAGTTTGTTGATGACTGAAAGAGTGACCTTACAATTGGAGATTTTGGATAGGAGCATAAAATTACAAGATGACATAGGTAAATTAAGAGAATAGCCAAAAATGTAGCTGATGAATTCCAAGATAATTCATTTTGGACAGAGAAAGGTTAGATCCAAGTATTCTTTAAATAGTTAAAGAATAGGAATCCTGGAGGTTTGCTGAGATTGAAGGGTCAATGTTCACAGACCATTAATAGGCACCTTAGAAAAAATCTCCTGTCCTTGGAAAGGATGTGTGATAGATTCCCTGATTCTAGATTCACCAGATGTTACCAGGTCACCAGGAGTTAGATTACGAGGAAAGACGTCATCAGTTAGATTCATATTCAGTGCAATCTAACAGACTAAGGGGTGATTGGTTTGAGGTTTTATTTAGGCTTTTGAAAGGAACTTATTGAGTATTTAGAGGGAGAGCAACTTCTTTCTGCTGGTGGAGCAATCAAGGACAAAGGACCATAACCTTAAAATCAGAGACAAATAATTCAGGGAGAGAAGTAAAGAAATATTTCTTCACACAAAAGGTGTCACTGTGGAGCCCTTTCTTACCACAGGCAGAATTGAACAGAAACTAGTTCAATTAAGAATTTAAAATCAGAGATCAATAGGTCTTGGAATGCCAAGGCGAAATGGCTAAGGTAGATAGATGGAATTAAGATACGGATCTTGGTTAGAGAGATGCTGGAAATGCACAGCGGGTCAGGCAGCATCCGAGGAGCAGGAAAATCATCAGGAAGGCTCCTGCCAAAATGTCAATTTTCCTGCTCCTCAGATGCTGCTTGACCTGCTGTGCTTTTCCAACACCACTCTAATCTTGACTCTAATCTCCAGCGTCTGTAGTCCTCACTTTCGCCTGAGTCAGGATCTTGTTGAATGATGGAACAGATTCGACGGGCTGATCGGCCTCACCATATTCCAACGTTGCTACTTACAAACATGAAAAAGGAGTCTATGTGAGTACAGGAGATATTCTATTTGGTTATGATGCCAACAATGCCCCATGCCTGAAGGCACCAGTTGGTTTAGTATTAGAGATCAGACAGATTTCTGGTTTGTGTTGAATTAACTAATTTCAGCTGTGCCTTCAATAAAAGAAAAGACTTACATTTAAACTGAGCTAACATCTCCTGTGGATGTCCCAAAGTACTTCCCAACCAAGTCAGTATTTTTGAAGCATTGTCAGATAGTGGGGTAGAGAGCAAAGCAGCCAAAATGTGCACAGCTAACTCCCAGAAATAACAATGTGATCACAGTCAAGGAATTTGGTAATGTGTAATGCGGCAGAATCTTTCAAAGGACATCCAAGGATTGATTGTAGCTTTTGGGGCCCTCTGTGGTGCAGTGGCAGTGTCCCTACCCCTGAACCAAGAGACCTGCGTTCAAGTCTCACCCTCTTCAGAAGTGTGGAACAACATCTGGAAGCAAGTATGCCAGCAAGCAGATCATTGATTTTCAACTGTGGGAAAAGCTACACAATTCTTCTTTGAATTAACTTTTTTAAAAAAAAAATCCACCTTTTTTTTTACATCTGTAGCAGATATGACCTCAATTTAACATTCTGTTTGAAAGAAGCACAGCCAAGAGTACTCTGCCATTCCTGCAGCACTCGCTGTCAGTACTGCAGAACCCAGCTAATGCAGCATTCATAGAATCTCTACACTAAGGAAGCAGCCCATTCAACCTATCAAGTCCACAACGACCCTCTAAAGAGGAGAATCTCACCACACTCCCCTCACCCTATCCCCGTAGCCCTGCATTTCCCATGTCTAACCAACCTGCACCTCCCTATGGGCAATTTAGCATGGCCAATCACCTCTGTTACTACTGCACTGGAGAGTCAGCCTTGATTATGTGCTCAAGCATCTGGAGTAAGGCTTGAATCCACAACATTCTGACCTAAAAATGAGAGGCTGACCCCCTAAACTACAGCTGACACTTCAGGACCTTGGGAGTTACCTCAGTACATCAAGGCTTAAGCTCCCAATTCCTGTCCATTGTGTGTTGTGTTATTGCACAGATCTTGGGAAGACTAAATTTTTAAGAAAGCGAGATGACTTTACAACATATATCGCTCTATTAAAAAAGATCTCAACTTTACTCTCTATACATTCAGTTGGAGAAAGCATGTCAGCCAGTTAGGCAGTCAACTAGTCTGCCACACAAGCAGGTAGTTAGCAATTGGACAAGCAGTTAAACAGTTTGTTAACCAATCAAATATGTACATAATGGAATAGTAATCTAAGTCATGTTCAGGTTGTACTGGATGTTGGTGAGGACTCTCCTGTGTCCAGTTCTAGCAGCCCTGTTATAAGAAGGATGTTATTAAGCTGGAGAATGGTCAGAAAAGATTTACCAGGATGTTGCTGGGAATGGAAAGTTTGATTTATAAGGAGAAACTGCATTGGCTGGGACTTTTTGACTGGAACACAGGAGGTTGGGGGGTGACCTTATACAGGTCCATAAAATCATGAGGGGTATCAATAAGGCAGGTGCCTTGACCCTAGGGTGGGGATTTCAAGATGAGGGGGCATATTTTTAAGGTGAGAGGAGGAAGATTTTTACGCGGAAAGTGGTTTGCGTGTGGAATGAACTTCCAGAGGAAGCACTGGAGGCAGATACAGTTACTACATTTAAAAGACATTTGGATAAGTACATAATTAAGAAATATTTGGAGGGATATGGGCCAAACGCAGGCAGGTGGGACAAGTTCAGTTTGGGATTATGGTCGGCATGGACTGGTTAGACTGAAGGGTCTGTTTCTGTGCTGCATGACACTATGACTCTATGATTATTTAGGGTCTAGTAGTGTAGTAATATTGTTCCTATCCCTGAACCAGAGAGACCTGGGTCAAAGTCCCACCTACTCCAAAGGTATGTATTATATTCCTGATGAAGGGCTCATGTCCAAAACGTCAATTCTCCTGCTTCTCGGATGCTGCCTGACCTGCTGCGATTCTCCAGCACCACACCTTTCAACTGTGTATTAACATTGATTCAGAGAGTCATAAAGTCATAGAGATGTACAGCACGGAAATAGACCCTTCAGCCCAACTCATCCATGCCGACCAGATATCCCAACCCAATCTAATCTAGTCCCACTTGCCAGCACTTGGCCAATATCCTTCTAAACCTTTCCTCTTAATATACCTGTCCAGATGCCTTTTAAATGCTGCAATAATATCAGCCTTCAACACTTCCTCTGGCACCTCATTCAAAACATGCACCACCCTCTACATGAAAAGGTTGCCCTTTAAGTCCCTTCTATATCTTTCCCCTCTCATTCTGGACTCCCCACTCCAGGGAAAAGACATTCTCTAATTATCCTATCCATGCCCCTCATGATTTTATAAACCTCTATAAGGTCACCCCTCAGCCTCTGACGCTCCAGGGAAAACAGCTCCAGCCTATTCAACCTCTCCCTATAGCTCAAACCTACCAACCCTGGCAACATCCTTGTAAAACTTTTCTGAATTCTTTCAAGTTTCATAACATCCTTCTTTCTTGTTCCTTCTTTTTCTTAACCAAACACTCGATTTCTCAAGTCATCCAGCATTCTCTACACATACCAGCCCTGCCTTTTACCCTAACAGGAATATAATGTCTCTGGACTCTCATTATCTCGTTTCTGAAGGTTTTCCAATTTCCAGTCGTCCCTTTACCTGTGAACATCTGCCCCCAGTCAGGTTTTTAAAGTTCTTCCCTAATGCCGTCAAAATTAGCCTTCCTCCAATTTACACCTTCAACTTTTCGATCCAGTCTATCCTTTTCCATCATGATTTTAAACTAATAGAATTATGGTCACTGACCCCAAAGTGCTCCCGCACTGACACCTCAGTCACCTGCCCTACTTTATTTCCCAAGAGTAGGTCATGTTTTGCAACTTCTCTAGTAGGTACATCCATATATTGAATCAGAAAATTTTCTCGTACACACTTAACAAATTCCTCTCCATCTAAACTCTTATAACCATGGCAGTTCCAATCTACATTTGGAAAGTTAAAATCCCCTGCCATAACCACCCAATTAATCGTACAGATAAATGAAATCTCCTTACAAATTAGTTTCTCAATTTCCCTCTGCCTATTAGGGGGACTATAATACAATCCTAATAAGGCGATCATCCCTTTCTTATTTCTCAGTTCCACCCAAATAGCTTCCCTGGATGTAGTCCCGGGAATATCCTCCCTCAGTACAGCTGTAATGCTGTCTTTTATCAAAAATGCCACCCACCCTCCTCTCTTACTCGCCCCCACCCAAACCCTCTCCCCTTCTATCTTTCCTGTAGCATTTGTATCCTGGAACATTAAGCTGCCAGTCCTGTCCATCCCTGAGCCATGTTTCTGTAATTGCTATAACATCCCAGTCCCATGTTCCTAACTATGCCCTGAGTTCATCTGCCTTCCCTGTTAGGCTCTTGCTTTGAAATAAATGTAATTTATCTGTCCTACCATGTTCTCTGCTTTGCTCCTCCCTGCCCTAACTATTTGACTCGCTTCTGTTCTCAACTATACCAGTCTCAGATTGATCTCTTTCCTCACTATCCCCCTGGGTCCCAAACCCTCCACCTTATTAGTTTAAATCTTACAAGCAGCTCTCGCAAATCTCCCTGCCAGTATATTAGTCCCCTTCCAATTCAAGTGCAATCTGTCCCTTTGTACAGGTCACTTCTACCCCAGAAGAGATTGCAATGATCCAAAAATGTGAATCCTTCTCCCATACGCCAGCTCCTCAGCCATGCATTCATCTGCTCGATCCTCCTATTCATATCCTCACTAGCTCGTAGCACTGGGAGTAATCCAGATATCGCTACTCTGGAGGATTTCCTTTTTAAATTCCTGCCTAACTCTCTATATTCTCCCTTCAGAATCTCATCCTTTTCCCTTCCTATGTTGTTGATACCAATGTGTACAATGACCTCCTGCTGGTCCCTCGCCCTTTGAGAATATTCTGCACTCTTTCCAAGATATCCTTGACCCTGGCACCAGGGAGACAAACACCATTCTGATTTTTCGTTGCTGGCCACTGAAACATCTGCCTGTGCCTCTGACTAAATAGTCCCCGAGCACAATCAATCGCTTGGAACTTGATGTATCCCCTCATTACATTACAGCTTGTCTCAATACCAGAAACGTGGCTGTTTGTGCTAAATTCTCCTAGAGACCATCATCCCCTACAATTTCTGAAACAGCATACTTGTTTGAAATGGGTATAGCCACCGAAGACTCCTGCACTACCTGCCTACGTCTCCTGGACTTAACCCATCTGTCTGACTGTATCTGCAGCTTTTCTCCCTTCCTACAGCTGCCATCCATCATACCCCCTTGCTCTTGTAAATTCTTCATTGCTTCTAACTATCGCTCCAACCGATCCGTTTGATCTGATCGGATTCACAACTAATGACACTTCCGGCAGACATAATCCTCAGTAACATGTAAACTCTCTCTCAACTCCCACGTCCGACAGGAAGAGCATATCACTCTAATAAAGACCATCTTTGCTCCTTCACAATCTACAGACCCAGAAAATAGTAATGTCTTTTTGCTCTAAAAAGTGTTCCAGGCTAACTTTGTACTAATGGTTTATGTTTTTAAAATTTAATCAAGAGATGGATTTCAATAAAACATGTAATCAAGAAAGACCCAAACTACTCACTACTGTAGACTTAGTTAAAAATCACACAACACCAGGTTATAGTCCAACAGGTTTAATTGGAAGCACACTAGCTTTCGGAGCGACGCTCCTTTATCACCTGGTGTTGTGTGATTTTTAACTTTGTACACCCCAGTCCAACACCGGCATCTCCAAATCATGACTGTAGACTTAAAGCAGGGTTATGCATTAAAAACTATGCACTTCTCTGTTCCTGTACTGTGAACTCTCCCAAGTTTCCTCCAAGGTTAGCTGTGAATTTCGTTGCTTTTTACATTTTCCTAGATGCACTCCGATGTCCAGAGATAAGATTATAAAAATATCTATAAACCAGACTCTTAATATAAGTCTGAAATATCATACTAGCATATCTCATTCATTGTGAATATCTGTCCGAATAGGATCTGTAGTCTCGATGATATACACTACATTAACTGACATATAGACATCAGCACCGGTGTCAGCTGATGGAGAGTGTTTTACTGAGGATAGGAATATCAATAGAGGCACTTATTATGCAGTAACATTTTGTCAAAACCAGGATTTTCCCCCAGTTTTACGGTAGAACTATAAGTGCTCAAACAAATTCAATCAATACCATAATGTGTGCATTCTGTGGTCAGTTGTGAAGCCTCCTAACACCACAACCCCATACACACAACCACATCGCCCGCTGACACTTGCCTCAAGCAAAGAGTACAACTGATTGGGTAAAGTTCTGGAGAACTGCCAACACCCATTGAATTGTAGCCCAGCAGAAGTTAATGAAGGGGAGAGGAGGATGGGGGGGAAGAGAGGGAGGAAATTGGCAAAACAAAACGGCTTCAATTGTGACTGACACCACGTGTTGCATGTCTGTGAAGTGCGCTGGTTCTTGATGCAGAAAATTATAGCTTGGTTTATTTTCGTCAAGTCCGCCCCTCAACTCTTGGTTTAATTGGTGTTTTAGTCCTTGTGCACGGATGCATTATGGGTGGGCTGTGTTTAACAAACTGCGAAAAAAAAACAAGAGTTTGGTGTAACTACACAGAAACTGGGATTCACCCTCAAAATAAGCATTCAGTTACAAGCAGTAAACATGTGGGAACAGTGCTGCGGACAGAGTGACTTGGGCCAATGTTATTAACTATTTCAGCAGCTGTAGATACCTTAAAGCTGTGTCAAAAGAATCCTAACCGAAGTTTCAAAGATGGGAACCTATTGATAACAGACTTTGAAGTGAAGCCACATGCTGTTCTGGAAAATGAGCTGCAACAGAAAGAACAATATACTGACCCTGAGGTGCTTAAAGGGAAACCGGCCTTTATCCCACTAGGGCTATCATCAAACAATGGGCATAGATCAGCAGTTTATTGCATAGGTAGGAGATAATTAACACATTTATTCAGTGATGCATAATGCAAAGAATGTTCAAAAGAACACTCTTCCCTGAAACAAACTACCACTAGTTGCAGCACCAGCATGTGGCTCCTGACTGAACTCCCCATGGATTGTGGTAAGAGTTCAAGGAAATCTGAGCTGGATTTAAAAGCTCACCCAAATCATTGAAAGAGGCCCATTGGCATTGTGGAGATTACAAGGAGGAACTTGGAATGCTGGAATTTTGAAAAGACAACAGGGAAATTTCAGAAATGTTGATTGAAATAAAAACGGGTCAATGTTTCCGACGTAAATTTTCAACAGTGCAGGTTAGGCGATGGTACAGGCTGCATTGTAGGGTGTCTAAAGCTACAAAGGTTGTTTCAGTTCCAACAGTGATTTTGCAAAAAAGAAAATTGCGCCTACCATGCCAATAGAGTCCTACGTGGAGACTTGGAGACCTACAACTCACTGAAGAAGTATCACCAGTAGTGTCTTTGCAAGTCAGGTAACACAAGCAAGTTAAAGTGGCATGGTAGCTCAGTGCTTAACACTGCTGTTTTACAGTGCCGGAATCCCAAGTTCTATTCCAGCCTTGGATGGACTTTGTTAAAAATCGCACAGCACTAGGTTACAGTCAAACAGGTTTATTTGGATGGACTGGCTTTTGGCCTTCAAAGGACCAGTGCTCTGAAAGCGTGTACTTCCAAAATAAACCTGTTGGACTATAACCTGGTGTTGTGTGATTTTTAACTTTGTCTACCCCAGTCCAAACACCGGCACCTCCACATCATGTGTGGACTTTGCACGTTCTCTCTGTGTCTGCCTTGGTGCTCTGGTTTCCTCCAAGATTCCAAAGATGTGTAGTTTAGATGGATTGGCCATGCTAAATTGCCCCATCGTGTCCTGGGTTAACCATGGGAAATGCGAGGTTACAGAGGTGGGATGGGATGCCTTTCAGAGGGTCAGTGTGGACTTGATGGGCTGATTTGCCTGCTTCCACATTGTAGGGACTCTATGAAGAGAGATGGCTGGTGAAATTTGAATTCAATAACAATTTAGAAATGTAATGCTAGTCATTAATGGTGCCATGAGACCACAATCGATTGTCATAAAACCCACTCATGTTCTTTACCATCCTCACCCGGCATGGTCTAAATTTTATTCCAGACCCATAGGAATATGATTATCTCTTAACTGCCCTCTGAAATGGCTTCAGTAAGCCATTTTGTTCGAGGGCAACTTGGAATGAGCTAAATCCTATGAAAGAATTTTTAAAAATCAGTGCCCTCTGCCCAGCCAATATGCCCAACATCAAGGCACTATTTACTCAAAGTCAGCTCTGCTGGGCAAGACATGTCACCCATTTGCCTGACACCAGAATCTTGAAGCAACTGCACTACTCAGAACTTGGTCATGGCAGGAGACTTCTGGATGACAGTGGGAAATGTTTCAGCAATATCCTCAAAAAATCCCTGAAAAGGTCAACTCCCCCCTCCCCCACTCCCCGTTGACTCAGGAAGTCTCTGGTTTGTGAACCACCGACTGGTCATCTGGTCAGGAACATGACGAGAGGCTTCTTCATTGGGAATGTGCATAAGGGAAGGCTAGACATCAGCACACAAATAGACTGGCTAGCTGAACTTTTAAACACTACCTACACTACAGTGGCAGAGTTTGTAGA
The DNA here is from genome assembly GCF_004010195.1 of Chiloscyllium plagiosum. NCBI lineage: Eukaryota > Metazoa > Chordata > Chondrichthyes > Orectolobiformes > Hemiscylliidae > Chiloscyllium > Chiloscyllium plagiosum. Next base: position 29,914,512 of record NC_057742.1, on the reverse strand, counting down.
TCACGCACTGGACTCATCAGCTCCACCTTAAAACTCATCGAACTGAAGTGAAAGCAGGCCATATCCTACCTCAAGGGACTGTCCAAGAGAAAGGAGATGAGACTCTGTTAGAAAGTTAACCTCCTTCAAACTCTTTCCTATTGGTGTTCTTAAGTGGGATTCAGGTTCGGAGTTCATGTAGGAGTTCATGTTTATGCTACCAAATCTATTCATCTAGAGGTGTGGCAGTCTTTTGCAACCTGGATCAATAGTGGTAAAAAATCAGGCTTAAAGTACAAGTGCTGTAAAATACCTCAAAGGTACTGGGCTCCAGGGAGCGGACTTTAAAAAAACACAGTACAGAAGTTGATTTTCTCTTCCAATCTGCTTTCCCTAGGCAGCACTACTCCTTTGCCTCAGTGCTCAGTGAGGGATGTGGTAGGAATGGTGATGGAAGTCAGCTCACCTATTTCATTGATAAAACACCCACTTTACAAGATGTCTAAGTAAGATTAAGTCTCACCATGCTGCCACTTGGAGTTGGTCTTTTTCTTTTGCGTGATAGGAAAACCCTTTAAAGGTATGTGTGCTTTGGCTACACAGCGGCCTCTGGAGATAGCGAGTGGAGGGCTATGATGTCTTGTCTATCAGATTGTCACAGAATCGGAGAATTATGACTACATACATGGAGGACACTCCTGACAAAGAAGTGGCATTCTGAAAGCTAGTGCTTCCAAATAAACCTACTGGACTATAACCTGGTGTTATGTGATTTTTAACTTTATCCACCCCAATTCAACACTGGCACCTCCCCATTATGATCTAGAATGGCAGAGTCTGAGGGCTAAGTGTCCTCCTCCTGCTCCTATGTTCCTGCCCTCTCCTGCAGTGTTAATAATTTAATTTGCCAAACTTGAGAAGAACCACGAAGAATGATTGAAATCTGAAGTAGAGACAGAAAGGTTGTATTCACGTTCAATGAAACTCTCCATTGTCATTGAATCTCAATAACCTATTTATTGGATAAACTTCAAAAGCTTGCTAAACTGGAGCTCAGGCAAGTTCTGTTTGGTGGCACTGGTTGCAGATACCATACGCTCCCAGCTCTTCATTGCCCAACATGTGAATTTGACAAAGTACTGTGCAGGGATAGAATTCTTGCAGGCAGATAGCTGTAAGAGAAAACTAAAGAGGGGAAAATGTTAAAAATAAAGGACTATTCATTGATTGGGAAGAAAACATTCCATGTTATATCATTCATTCCAAGCCTGTGTGAACCTTAACCCATACAGCATTTCAGGCTATAATCTCCCAGGGTGTCTGTCAGTTTGTTTGACCTCTTTGCTGCTCTGTCTTCAGCTGATAGGAGGTGTCCTTCCTACATGGCAAGATAGATGAGGTGAGCTATCACCTCCCTTGATATCAGATGCTTCCTTTCACAAGAACTGATGAAATTGGTTGTATGTTGAGCTGCTGATTAAAGTGTCAGCCTTGAGCTAGTACCAGATACCACAGGCATGTACAAAGAGATAAACAACAGTCCTTCACAAGATAGAAGGTCCTGCGGTCCATTTCATCTCAGACCAGCCACCCTCAATCAGGTTTTCCTTGTTTAATTCCAAATGTTCCTACAACATACCGTACAAAGTTTCATTCAGTGCACAGAGATCAACAATACATTGTAGAAGCAAGTGAACTTTACTGAGTGATTGGGACTGTGGAAACAACTAGAGAATTTATCAAGGGAGCAGCAATGGTGTTAGTTTATGCTTGTCAGTTATTGCTCCGCTTGGTCAACTGAGTTACAGAACAACTTCGATTATCCGAACGAGACAGGTGGAGAGTATTTTGTTCGGATAATGGATTACGTTTTACAGGACCTTTATATCTTGTTCGGATAATGCAAAATTCGGATAATTGATGTTCGGCACCTTCCCCTGCAACCGCAAGAAATGCAAAACTTGCACCCACACCTCCCCCCTTACTTCTCTTCAAGGCCCCAAGGGACACTTCCATATCCGCCACAAATTCACTTGCACCTCCACACACATCATCTATTGCATCCGCTGTACCCGATGTGGCCTCCTCTATATTGGGGAGACAGGCTGCCGACTTGCGGAACGGTTCAGAGAACACCTCTGGAACACCCGGACCAACCAACCCAACCACCCCGTAGCCCAACACTTCAACTCCCCCTCCCACTCCACCAAGTTCTCCTGTTCCTTGGATGCTGCCTGACCTGCTGCGCTTTTCCAGCAACACATTTTCAGTTTGGAAAACTGAGGTTGTTCTGTGTCCCATTTGTGCTTCTCCCAACACTCAGTTGAAATGAGAACAGTGTGCACTTAGACTGCAGTGCTAAAGTGGTAATCATCATTGGCAGTGCCTTGCAGATGAGGCTGACTGTCTTCCACTCTTAGGGTGAGTCCATGGATGGCTGTGCAGACCGATATGGCTACCTCAGGCTCTGTTACACTTCGGCAAGTGGTGGTCACAGGAAGGGCTGGGTAGCGCATTGGTGTGGCACTGCACTCCTTCTGCTTTTTCCCGATGGCAAGTCTAAAGGCGCTCATTACCTTCCCAGATGCTCCTCCCCCACTTCAGATGGTTGGGGGCCAATGATTCCCAGGTGTCTGTGGGAATGCTGCACCTCCCCAGTGAGGCCTTGAGGGTCTCCCTGAAGCATTTCCTCTGTCCACCTGGGGCTGGCCTGCCGTTTCGGAGCTGGGAGTAGAGCACCTACTTGGAGAGTCTCGTGTTGGTCATGCAGACGATGTGCCCATTGAAGGGGGTCAGTACCTCGATGCTGGGGATGTTGGCCTGGTCAAGGATGCTGTTGTTGGTGTGTCTCTCTTACTAGCCAAGGTGGTAAACTGCTGAAAATGCGTTGCTGGAAAAGCGCAGCAGGTCAAGCAGTATCCAAGGAGCAGGAGAATTGACGTTTCGGGCATGAGCCCTTCTTCAGGAATCCTGAAGAAGGGCTCATGCCCGAAACGTCGATTCTCCTGTTCCTTGGATGCTGCCTCACCTGCTGCGCATTTCCAGCAACACATTTTCAGCTCTGATCTCCAGCATCTGCAGTCCTCACTTTCTCCTCCAAGGTGGTAAACTGGCCAGCCTCTGACAGTAAGACAACAATGGTCAGCAGACTTTGAAAAAGAAAGAAACAACTTGCATTTAAATAGCACCCTTCAGAACCTCAGTGCATTTCTAAGCACTTTCCAGCTGATAAAGTATTTTTGAAATCTAGTCACATTTGTCATGAGGGAAAGAGTGCAGCCAGTTGTGCATAGCCAGGCCACACAATGTGTTAAAGATTAGATCATCGCCTCATTTTCTTTGTTATTTGTTAAGAATAAAGACTTTTTTAGGCAGCATTTTTCATGAGCATTGAGTGTTTCAAAGTGATTTACAGCCAATGAGCTGTAGTCACCTATGGTATAGGTAATGCAGCAGGTAATCATTGCACTACAAACTCCTACACAGGAATGACTTGCTTTCATTGTAATGTTGATTTAAGGGATAAATATGGCCCAGGATCCCCCACTCCTGTTCAAAATAGTGTCATAGGATCTTTCACAGCCACCTGAGCAAGCAAATAGGCATTGAAATAATCTCTGAAAGGCAGCACCACCAGCAGTTTAGCACTCCCTCAGTACAGATCTGCAGTGGCAGCCTTAAGTTTTCTTCTCAAGTCCAAGAATGGGACTTGAACACAGAACCTTGTGATTCTGTGGCAAATGTGAATCACAGAATCCCTACAGTGTGGAACGAGGCCATTCAACCCATCAAATCTGCACCAACTCTCCCTGAAGAGCATCCTATCTAGACCCACATCCCTACTCTATCCCCACACATACCATGGCTAATCCACCTAGCCTGCACACTACAGGGCAATTTACCATGGCCAATCCAGCTAATGTGCACATCTTTGGATTGTGGGAGGGAACCGGAGCACCCAGCAAAAACCCAAACAAACATAAGGAGAATGTGCAAACTCCATACAGATAATCACCCAAGACTGGAATTGAACCCAGGTTCCTGGCCCCATGAGGCAGAAGTGCTAACTACTGAGCCATCATGTGCTACTGGTAAGATCTCTCCTGTTCTCCTTCAACAAGGACCCTGAGATATTTCATGTTGACCTGAATGACTTTGATTTAATGTGCCAACTGAAAGATATTTCCAATAGTGCAGCACTTAAATCACTTTCTGTGTTCCAATCTCAGGAGTGGAACATGGGAGCAGCGAATTTTGGCCGCAGTGCCAGAATATAAGCCAATACAACTGTTTCAAGAGCATCTGATTTTCTTAGACTCAATCACTCTCTGTGGTGTAAGAAAACAAATGTGGAGATGAGGCTGTCCTGTCCCCACCCTGGTGGGATCCTCTACTCAGCTTTAAAGTAGGACATCACATACACTTCAAAATGGTGTACAACCTCCACACCTTCATGCCTTCTTCCAGCTACTTACCTTTTTGCCCATCAGCCTGAAGAAATCATTTACTATTAGCAAGAGCTCCCTTCTGGGTTTGCCTGGTTGGAAGCAAAATAGAAAGCTTGAAGAAAGTGAGCACTGCAGATGCTGGAGATCATAGTCAATACGTGTGGTGCTGGAAAAACACAGCAGGTCAGGCAGCATCCAAGGAGCAGGAGGGTCAATGATTCGAGCATAAGCTCTTCATCAGGAATGTTGGGGGGAAGGGAGGGACGATGGTGGTTGTAGGGGCCCAAGGGACTGAGAGATAAATGGGAGGGGGGTGAGGCTCGAAGGAAGATAGCTAGGAATGTAATAGGTAGATGAAGGTGAGGAGTGATGGTGATAGGTTGGAGTGGAAGGAAGATGGACAGGTAGGACAGTTCAAGAAGAGGGTGCCCAGTTGGAGGGTTGGATCTGGGTAAGGTGGGGGAGGGAAGATGAGGAAACTAATGAAATCGACATTGATCTCCTGTGGTTGGAGGGTCCAAAGGCGGAAGATGAGGTGTTCTTCCTCAATTATCAGGTGGCTAGGATTTGGCGGTGGAAAAAGCCCAGAACTTGCATGTCCTTGGCAGAATGGAAAGGGGAATTGAAGTGTTCAGCCATGGGGCGGTGGGGTTGTTTAGTGCGTGTGACCCAGAGATGTTCTCTGAAATGTTCTGCAAGTTGGTGTCCCCTCTCCCCTATGTAGAGGAGACTACATCAAGAGCAACAGACACAGTAGATGAGGTATTTGGAGGTACAGGTAAATCTCTGTCCGATGCGGAAGGATCCTTTGGGGCCTTGGACGGAGTTGAGGGGGGAGGTGCGGGCGCAGATTTTGCACCTCTTGCGGTGCAAGGGAAGGTGTCAGAGTGGAGGGTGGGTTGGTGGGGGGCGTGGACCTAACGAGGAAGTTGCGGAGGGAATGATCTCTGTGGAATACTGAAAGGACCCCAATCCCACCCACTCCCACCACATTCCAGATGAAGAGCTTATGCTCGAAACGTTAACTCTCCTGCTTCTCGGATGTTGCCTGACAGGCTGCGCTTTTCCAGCACCGCACTTTTTAACGTAAAACAGAAAGCAAAGAATTTGCTAACTCCCAGCATCCTTGCTGACACTGGATGCTGATATTGGTGCTTCAGTATTGTCGACAAAAAGAAATCAGTACCAGCTGGAATTTGTCATTTTATTGCTTTCATGATGTCCCCTGAAGACACCGCATTGAATTGGGCTTTCTGTTCTCTGGGTTAGGTAAAGGCACTCCATTGTCCCATTTCTGTCAGTGGATCAACTTAAATTTCGTTGAGTTAGACTGAAATGAATTGCATCTTCCCTGTGACTTTGCATGTGTCTTTGCCAAACTGGAAATGGGTAACAAGCTATCCATTGCATTCAGTTAACTTGGTTGGTGGGACAAAGAGACTAAGCAGTTACATGCACATGCCTCAGATTCTTGAAAGTGCAAGTTGGATGAAGTGAATTAAAGCTGAAAATGTGTTGCTGGAAAAGCGCAGCAGGTCAGGCAGCATCCAATGAACAGGAGAATCGACGTTTCGGGCATAAGCCCTTCTTCAGGAAGGGCTGAAGAAGGGCTTATGCCCGAAACGTCGATTCTCCTGTTCCTTGGATGCTGCCTGACCTGCTGCGCTTTTCCAGCAACACATTTTCAGCTCTGATCTCCAGCATCTGCAGCCCTCACTTTCTCCTGAAGTGAATTAAAACCTCAGTTCCTTAGCCCTTGGGATCTGGCTTGAAATTTTAGACTGATGACATGCAAATCAACACTCTCTCTCTCTCTCTGTCTCTCTCTCTTTCTCTCTCTGATTATAAGGCTGCCAATGGGAGGACTCTATAAAAATATATTGCCCACCAGCAGACTTCAGCATAAGCAGCAAGTTTATTCTGCAGGGTACTGCTGGCTGCACCTCAGGAGCCGACAGCGTTAGCATCCCATTAAATGCAGTATAAAAGCATTTTAAAATGAGACTGCTTTTTTTTCTCAGTTACAAAACAGTGGTATAAAACTGCACCTCATTTGGAACTAATTGCTACAATCTCAAATAAACGAAAGCCACAGGTATGACTCGTGCCAGGTCAGGGTAAATGTATAAGAATTTAATTTTTCAGCACATCCCAAAGTCTTGATCAAAAGATAGTTACAACAAAACCTGTCCAGTTTTCAAAATGGGGCCAGGGAGGAGACCCATAGAATTTGATCGCTTTAGAGTTAAATCATGAAATTGGCTATGCCAAAAAATATTTTGCCCGAGTCAGGAATTTTGTCAACCACAGGTAGAATAGGCAGTTTGGTAATCTCTGTGCCAGAAGCCCTTAATCATCAAATCTAAACAAAGTCAAAGGAAAACATTTAACAGACCTGTTCCTGTCTTTTAGTGGAATGTGGGAGGACATGGACCAGATTTAACATGCTGACTATCCAAAAATAGCTATTTAGGAAGCACAGCATATTTAAATAAGAATTTCATATTTAATTGTAATTTAGGTTAGTTTCCTTAGCTCACATGATTGTTAAATTGCGTCATTGAGATACACAGATAGAGTAGGCCCTGATGTGGTGAGTTACCTGATCTATCAATGAGGGCAAAAATGAGGTAACAATTTGTCGCTATTCCCCAGGCTGAAATTACTCCACAAAGGCCAGTATCCTGCCATCAGGTCACCATTTATCTACACGTCAAGAATTCTTGACACTGATCCAGCTCTCAGAGTGAACAGAACTTCTGATACTCCTGTTTATATCTGTTAGCCAGGGCTCCCTGCTTGGATCAGATTAACAACCCCAGTCAGGGAACTCGTGTTCTATGAGGTCCACCTGGCTGACCCTATTGTAATCAGTACACAGTACAAAGAAAGACATCATCTGGGCCAGAGGATTTCAGCTATGAAGAGTGACTATATAGACTGAGGTTATTGTCCATGGAGTATAGAAGGCTGAGGGGGGGGGGGTGATCTGACTGAGGTCTACAAGATGATGAGGGGCAAAGATATGGTTATTTGGAATAAACCCTTCCCTTAGTAGATTAGATTCATTACTGGGGGCATAGATTTAAGATAAAGAGCAGGAGATTTGAATGGATTAATGAGAATTGTTTTCACTGAAAGAGTGTTGGGTATCTGAACTACCGCTGAAAGGGTGGTAGAATTTATAACCATTAGAGCATTTAAAAAACATTTAGATGAACACTTGAAATACGATTATAGAGTTCAACCTGGATAAATGCGAGGTGACGCATTTTGGAAGGTCGAATGTGAAAGCTGAGTACAGGATTAAGGATAGGATTCTTGGCAGTGTGGAAGAACAGAGGGATCTTGGTGTGCAGGTACATAGATCCCTAAAAATGACCATCCAAGTGGACAGGGTTGTTAAGAAAGCATATGGTGTTTTGGCTTTCATTAACAGGGGGATTGAGTTTAAGAGTCGTGAGATCTTGTTGCAGCTCATAGCCAGAGACTATTTCCCAGGGCAGAAATGACTAACACGAGGGGTCATAGTTTTAAGCTGGTTGGAGGAAAGTATAGAGGGGATGTCAGAGGTGGCGTCTTTACACAGAGAATTGTGAGAGCATGGAATACGTTGCCAGCAGCAGTTGTGGAAGCAAGGTAATTGGGGACATTTAAGAGACTACTGGACATGCATATGGTCACAGAAATTTGAGGGTGCATACATGAGGATCAGTGGTCAGCACAACATCATGGGCTGAAGGGCCTGTTCTGTGCTGTATGGTTCTATGTTCTATAAAGCTACTGGCCAAGAGCTGAGAAAGTTTTAGAACAGATACGTATTTGATGATCAATGTGGATATGATGGACTGAACGGCCTCTTTCAGTAATGCAATGCTGTATGATTCTAAAAAGATCAGTCAGGTTTGCTCTTTTTAATTGTCATTAAGGATTGAGCTTCATAAAAGTGACCGGATGACCCGGTTGCCTGACATTTCAACACGTCACCATGTTTCCCGGTCAACCTGTCTGTCTTGGGCCTGCTCCAGTGAGGCTCAGCGCAAACTGGAGGAACAGCACACATTTTCCGTTTGGGGGCACTGCAGCTTTCAGAATTCGATATTGAGTTCAATCATTTTAGAGCCTGAACACTTCCCTCCATGTCCTTTACCCACATGCTCCAGGTCCTGTCAAGTCATAGGTTGCTCTTAGTACAGCTAACCCATCTTCACCTACTCATTGTCCTCATTATGATCTTTCCTTGTTCCCTAGTGTACTATACTATTTTGTCTGCCTAATTTTCTTTCATTTTATCTGGTCTCCATCTCTATCTATCCACTCACTCCTTTCCCCCCTGACATACTATCATCAGCTGGCTATTATCAGCTTTTCCTGGCTACTGTCAGTTCTGAAGAAGGGTCACTAGACTCAAAACGTTAACTCTATCTCCACAGATGCTGCCAGATCTCCTGAGTTTCTATAGCAATTTCTGTTCTTGGTTCAGATCTTCAACATCAACAGCTATTTTAGGGATTTGGATTATTAGCTTCCAACTAAGAGATGCCTTCACCTGACTGTTTTTACCCATTTCCTCTACATGCCAAATTAAAAACCATCAGGAGATTTCGGGTTCTCCTGCCACCTATTTGCCATCGGGACAGGAAAGACCCCAGGCTTCACCTTGTGCCTGAGCTGAATTATTCGACCAGATTAACCAGAAAGACAGGAAGCGTGTCAAAACTCGATACTGTGCCCTTGGTTAAGGAAGAGAAAATTAGTCATCTTTTAGCACTGTCCAATTCTCCTTGAGTAGAGATGCACTTTGGATTCAAGGCAAAGGGAGAGTTGGATATGATTGTGAGATAGATGGTCATTGGAAAGTTTACCACAATCATCATTGAGGCTCACACTGGATCACTGGTCACCGTGTGTAAGATATCTGAGTATGATTGTCACATGAGGAATCCTCAAAGGTGAGAAGGAAGGATAACATAGAAAAATACAGCGCAGTACAGGCCCTTTGGCCCTCGATGTTGCGCCGATCCAAGCCCACCTAACCTACACTAGCTCACTAAATTGAAGACAAACATCATATACTTTAACTTTTGAATCCATTTTGAACAACTCGTGCTATTTAGTTAGTTAATCAACAGCATTATCACTGGAACAGGGTCAGCTATTATTATGAAAATGGTGTGAGTGCAATATTGCTCAAGTAACATTTGTAGACGGAGGTTTCCTACCCAAAAACTGGTCTGAAAATTGCATATTGTCATAAGCTTCTAAGTATCAATTTTAATTGTGCAACATTTAAACAAGTTAAGATATCTGACCAATTTGTCCAGGTGCTATATAGGCACAGTATGGCGGCACAGTGGCTCAGTGGTTAGCACTGCTGCCTCACAGTACCAGGGATCTGGGTTTGATTCCAGCCTCGGGCTGTCTGTCTGGAGTTTGCACATTCTCCCCGTATCTGTGCGTGGTTTCTTCTCGGTACTCTGGTTTCCTCCCACACTCCAAAGGTGAGCGGGTTAGGTGAATTAGGTAAAAACAATGACTGCTGATGCTGGAAACCAGATTCTGGATTAGTGGTGCTAGAAGAGCACAGCAGTTCAGGAAGCATCCAAGGAGAAGTAAAATCGATGTTTCAGGCAAAAGCCCTTCATCAGGAATAAAGGCAGAGAGCCTGAAGGGTGGAGAGATAAGCTAAGGGAGCGGTGGTGAAGGAGGCCCAGGACCTCCATGTCCTCGGCAGAGTGGGAGGTTAGGTGAATTGGCTATGCCAAATTGCCCATAGTGTTCAGGGATGTGTACGTTAGGTGCATTAGTTAGGGGAAATGGGTCTGGGTGGGTTACTCTTCGGAGGGTTGGTGTAGACTTATTGGGCCAAATGGCCTGTTTCCACACTGTAGAGATTCAATGATGTAGTATGATATCAGATCAATTACTGCTTCACCACCGCTCTATCCCATTCTCCAACTGCCCAATCCAAAATTAGGACGTATCCAAATCATATCCTCTCTGTGAAGGCTTGTGGATTTGAGGTACTACCTGGAAACTGAGCAAATGTCAGTGGTGTCACCAACATCTCCTTTCATCTTCCTTCTTTCTTCCAAAGGCACTGAAGGATCCATACTTACAATTCCACATCCAGTGTTGGGTAGTGATGTAGGAACCCAGGCACTGAGTGCTAGTTAGTTTAACATGTAGTGTCTCACCATCAGGCCGAATGTAATCCTGGTGGTTCATGCCTCATCGACACCTTTCAAAGTGAAGTCAATGCCCAGGTTCACTTCTGAAATCGGACATCTAAACACAAACCAAAAAGTGCTTCCCGATCTCATATGGAGCCTTTTTTTTTATTGTGGATAACATTCACTTTAAAACATTGTTACAAAAACAATGCTCACTTTCAATCATCCAGCATAGTGGCTCAGTGGTTAGCACTGCAGCCCTCACAGCACCAGGGACCCAGGTTTGATTCCAGCCTCGGGTGACTGTCTGTCTGTGTGGAGTTTGCACATTCTCCCCGTGTCTGTGTGAATTTCCTTCGGGTGCTCCGGTTTCCTCCCACAATCCAAAGATGTGCAGGTCAGGTGGATTTGCCATGCTAAATTGCCCAAAGTGTTCGGTGCATTAGTCAGAGGGAAATGGGTCTGGGTGGGTTACTCTTGGGAAGGTCAGTGTGGACTGGTTGGGCTGAAGGGCCTGTTTCCACACTGTAGGGAATTGAATCTAATGTAATCTGACCTCTGAATCCCTGTGTTTGGATAATAAGGCACACAGAGTAACATGTTTAGTCTAATATTTACAAACCTGCCTGAAACTGGCCAGAATCAGGCCTGTTTTCCACTGTTTACATGAAAACCTTTTCACTCTGCTTGTTCTGGGTGTGAACTGAAAATATTTCTCATCTTTGTTGCACACAAGATTTTCCCAGGAACCCACTGCAGCTGCAGGTGTAGGTCCACGACAGATATTGATAAATCCTGTGAGTTAATATTCCAAATGGAGGAGATACGAGCACTGTGTCTGCTCCAGAAGCTCAGTGGAATTGATGCCTTTGATATAAATGAACGACAAACTCCAAACAATTAAATCCCTAAGGAGAGAACCTGTTTATTTTCTTTATTCTTCGACTCATTGCGGTCTCCACCCGCAAGGTCAGCAACTGTTGCCCATCTCAATCTGCTCTTGAACTGAATGACTTCTTCGGCCATTTCAGAAGAATCAAACAAACGGCTGTGGCTCTGGAATCATGTAGGCCAGAACCCATGAGATGGTCTTCGCTAAAGAGCATTAGTAAGCCAGATGTAATTGAAGTTTCATGATCATTTTTACTGAAACCACCTTTTAATTCCTATTGTAATGCCTAATGAATCTAATTTAAATTTTATCAGCTGCTGGTGGCACTTGACCCACAGTACCCTGGGTGTGGGCCTCAGGACCACTGACAACATGCATTCATCTCTCTTCCAGATTACAAAGGAAGATAGGGCAAAGACTTGTAAAATATTGGCTATAATCTTAAGGCAACCATTGAACAGCAGGGTTTAGAAATAGGTTAATGCAAGATTCCAAAAGTGAAATAGCTCAGATGGCGATAATCTGTGAATGGTTAATAATGTGTAAAATAATGGACTGGATTATCAGGAATAAACATGAGGGTTTTGTGTACAGGAATAAAATAACTTGATGTTGAAATAATGGCCAGGCTAACAACATGATAGTTTTTAACACAAATAAATGTTTTTACTAGTTCATGTGACAGCAAATGCGCAACTAAAAGTACAAATCCAAATGTTACTCTATAAATATGTCACTTCACTGTTAGCATTGTGAACATGCTATCTTACTGCCTGCTCTCCCAAAGAAATGTATGCTGAAAATGTGTTGCTGGAATAGTGCAGCAGGGGGTGTGGATCTGACAAGGGAGTCATGGAGGAAGTGGTCTTTACGGAATGCTGATAGGGGAGGGGAGGGAAATATATCCTTGGTGGTGGGGTCCATTTGGAGGTGGCGGAAATGACGGCGGATGATGCGCTGTACATGGAGATTGGTGGGGTGG